>NC_140604.1:17814142-17991642 GCF_057381915.1 Diplotaxodon limnothrissa
CTTCTTTGGTCTTACCACCTCGCTAGTTGAAGCGGACAACTCTTCACGTGCTTTAATGGCTTTTTTGTACTCAGAGGAGTGCTTCTGCTTCAAATGATAAAATAGGTTTGTAGTGTTTCCTCCCTTCGCCGCGATGGCCCGCTTGCATGTTCTACAAAAAATTTTGCTTTGGTGGGTATCCGATGGACGAAAACCAAACCACTTCCACACCACCGAAGTTGCACCGTTTTTACTGACCAATTCTGGCTCACCCGCTTCATTCAAAGACGCGCCTTCGTCCGTGTCATCCTCCATTGCCGCCATACTTTTTCTGCCATGTGCGTATGAAAACAAAGGCACTGCGCATGCGCATTTTGCCCACATTCTATCGCGATATTTCATTTTCCTATCGTTGCCAAACTTTATACCGGTATTATCGTGAACGGTATAATATGGCCCAGCCCTACTTAAAGGTCATGGCTGAGGCAAAATGATGCCTGTGAGAATTTATGATGAACTTCCTGTGCTTTTGTCATATGGTGCACATTTTTGCCCCTTTTACTATAGTAACCCTTACCTAAAGCCAGACTTCCTATTGCTTCTTACAGTCACTTGTAATGACCAGAATTACAAGGAGGGGGGAGGTGTGTGTGCGTGTGCGTGTGTGTGTGTTGAGAGAGCAGGTCATGGTACTAAAATGTCATACACGTAGTCTGACAATATCATGACTCCTGTTGTGTCTGTACATACATGGTTCCCACCCTGAGGGAATAATAAATTTAAAGGGCACTTATCAACAGGATAGGAAAGAAATGGGAGGTAAAAATATAAAATTTTCACAAGCTTTTAAACTTATATGCATTCACGTTATTGGACTGGAAGGAAAAGCTTTTTGTACAGTATACTTGGTATAACATGCATAGAAATCTACATGCGACCCAAGCGTTAAATTATAAAATATGAATACCTTAATTAACTCATTACATTTTAATAACTAATTTGGGTTATTCTGAGAGAAAGGAAACCTGCTTGCCATAATTGCTGTGAGAATTAGTTCTAAGATAGAGGTTCCCTGTTTAATATTGATATATGATAATCATAATAATAATATTTAGGGTTTTTTTTTTGTTTGTTCGTTTTTTGGACTCCACAATTGACTCATTGTGCTGGCAAGTCTGTTAAAAAATTTTCAGAACGCTAGCACAGATCGCCCAGTACCTTTTACATGAATGTATGTACCCATGTTGACAGAATGCAATGGTTTTATTTAATGTTTATTCAAATACATTCTGATTTCAGCCTCTACAGACTGTATTTCCATTGCAGTGGCTTTGGACAGTGGAGATAATTGTGGATCCTTGTGTGATAATTACCTGTTAGTCACTTGCTTAAAAAGGTATTCAAAAATAAAAGACAAACAGTTTTCAGAAAGTTTCAGGAAGCCCAAAAGAAAAAAACAAAAGCTTTAGATCGCTCTAATGCCTCTATTAAAACCATAAAGGTAGCACAATTTGCAACACATGGTGCGTGTAGCTCTGTATTTAAACTCAATAGCCACTTAATTACCACTCAGACTATTGACTTCTTCTCTGCACAGAAGCTTCAATGTCATGTGATGAGAAAACAGGAACATGAAAAAGCTTAAAGAGAAGAGCACATACACCATTCTTTCACTGGCAGTTTAAACAACATTACAATGTCTTCTTGAAATGGAGCAAAGCCATTTGTTTCGTATTGATTTCTTTTACTGGAATCAGCAAATATCACGCAAGAGATTAAAACGTGAATGAAGAGAAGGAGATGAAGAGGGCTGGTGTGACAGGAAGAATACTAGAGCCAGGGTGAGATGTGGCAGACCCAGCAGCCGAAAAAAAAAGAAGAAGCAGATGACCAAGAGAAAAAGAAACTGAATAACGTAGCTCATGGATTACTCTGAACACCATTTGTCAGTTACATACAATATATAAACCATTTCAGTTATGTGTATTGTCAGCTTTCAAGATGGAGGCAGCTTTAGTTCTCCAGCTCATGATCTTAATAAATCAATATCAGCCTGAAATCCTCTGAATCTTGACTCAGAGTGTTTACTATACAGAATTAAATACTGTATACTGATGATCCACCGGGAAGCTGTGAGTTCTAAAGCAGCAGTTCACCAAGAGCAGGTTCCCTCAACTGGGAAGTGCAAACAGCATGTCTCACGTAAATCTCATTTAAAAGTGCCTGGTATTAATTACTGTGGATAAGGCTGTCAAAACAACCTAATGGGGGCTTTGGGCTCCCTCGCCAGCAGCTGGACTGCTGACAGAGGGAGAACGCAGAGATAGGTTGCAGGCTGTGCTGCTTCATTACTGTGTCTGCATTTTTTACTGATTTCCTTCATAACAGCTCCATGGAGTTCTGTCAAATGCATGCTTAAAGGATAACCTTCATAACTTACAATTTATAACTCCTGGCACCAAGCGCGTATAAATTGGTGCTTTATGGCTTGTTGATAGGTTCACATTTAATCAGGGAGTATGTATCAAACATGACACGTGAAACCCCCCCCCCCCCAAAAAAAAAAAAAAAAAAAAGCTGGCTGCAGCACACATGCAAGATTGAATTCACCATGTTGTTTATTTCTGTGCTAAACATAGCGGGCCAAGCCAGAGTACATCACATACAGGTGTGTCGGCCAAGGACATCTGTAACAACAATGTTGGCTGTGCAGAAGCAGACAGCAGCTGCCTGATGTTAAGACTATCAGAGAAAATGGCTGGCCAGGGATGGCTAAGTGCTACTACTATACTGTAAAGCTTGACAAAAAAAGGCAGTTGAATGCCACGAACCAGACAGCTGCCAAAGCTAGCGAGCTGTATGGAAACTCTGCTGGTGAGAGAAAATCTGCTGGAGTGTTGATTGCTGCTTTCTGACTCCAGTGTAGAGAGAGACAGTGCATGACTGGCAGGATCAAAGTGCTGGCAACATGCACAGTGCACAAAAAACTGTTGTGTTATCAGAAAGTAAAAAAAAAAAAGATTCCACATAATCAGTTACATTAAACAATAAGATATCCACAAATAGTAACTACAGTCTGGTAAAAGTGAAGGTTTCATGGTTATAGAAAACTAACGCCGGTTCATCTATGATTAGGGTTAGGCAGGAAAAACCCCAGTGACTCAGTGTCCACATCCTAGCTCTGACAAAAAACAAAAACAAAAGACAAAGAAGCAAATGAACAAAACAAGGGACACAATTCTAACAAGTGAAAGATCCCTGGTTCAGTCGAAGAAGAAACCACAAATACCTTTTGGTAAACCTTCTGGCATAAAGTCTGCAACAAGCTACCTACTGTGGTGACCCCTAGTCGGTAAGGGTGCAGCTGAAAATAGCTTTGTAACTTTATAGCAAGGCCAAGACCATAGAAGAACCACCTCAACAGAGAAAAGACTTGGCTATGCATCTGCACTTCCAATATTCCCAAATTGGACCGAGAAGAGAGATGGGTTGAAAGAGGAGTCAAAGACGGCGTTTATGTCCACTGTGAATGGCCATGATTGAATAGAGATGGTAACACCAGCTATCAGTCACCTACAATACAGTCTTCGGATCCCTTACTGACATCTTGCCACAATAGGAGACCTCAGTACGTGTCATGATGGAGATACATTTTCTCACACCTTGGCTCATGTGATGACCACACGATCAATAGTGGGCCAACAGCCCTCAGGATCACCTCCAAAGGTGACAAACCACACTAGGGGTTACAAACCTGGGAACTGAAGAACACTATAAAATGCCTTCACAAACCAAAAGAAGTTCAGCTGCCTTCTTTATTCAAGCTCTGAAGACTACCATAGCCTGGATAAATGAAAGCTTACACAAACAATTTTGGTGTCCAAGGTGACATTAGGATTTAGGAACCTTTTTAACCCCACCCACGGGTGGATAAATAGCCTCCCACCTGAGGTTTTTGAGAACATCGTCATTTGTGAATTCGGTGAACTCAGTCTTTAAATAATGAAACAACACAGCTTACCACGGTACATTTGAATCGGTAAAAGGTCACTTTCATGAAACCCGCAGCAAACAAACACTCCAAATAATACATTTTGTTTGTGTGTCATCACAATTTTATGTAACATTATGCAGATTGCGAGCTTTCCACATTGCAGTATTACCTGTTGCCATATTTCTGCATAATTATAATTTGATAAAAATAATTCAATAGCTAAGTGCAAATACCAGCTTTGAACTTTAGAAGAAAACGAACAAAACCAAAAAACAAAACATGGAGTTAATTCTGTGCTGAGTTTATTTTCTGGTGAATGGCACTGTAGTAGCATGTCAATTATGTAAGTGTGCCCTAATTTCCAGGGAACTGTGTCTGTGCAATGAACGCATTCTATAGAAGTGTGTTCCTAGTACTAGCTGATAACCAACATCTTATCCAAATACGGTTATGCCAGGCAACCGCAAGCCAAGAGGGTGAAAGCCAGAAATGTGGCTACTACTACTATCATTTATAACTTTACACTAGTTTGCACAGCAGCTACAGGATCGGTCTTTGATCGATAAACAACAGTAATCCCTTAAAACTCTGGTCCAATAGTTAGAAAATACTTCTGTAGCAAAGAGGGCTTTTGTTTATGCCTTTGTGCCCAACCATAGAAGGATTACATCCAGTACAAGGTTTCAGAGGCCAAAAATGGAAGCACAGTTCCTCGAAAGATTCTTGGTTTCCTGCAGTGAAACAACAAACAGGTATTTATATACACAAATTTGCACACACTTAATATTTTCTGTATTCATTTTGCACAAAGAGGACTCTGCATGGTGTTCTTGGCTACATCCTGAAAAGTCCCAAACGTTTAAGACTAGACAAGACATTCTTCTTAATAACCTCTGCATTATATCATGCAGGAACTACAGTGTAACTCCACATGTCTTTGTCAGTATTTATAGCTCTGTTTTTGGGACTGGGTGCATTCCAAGTCAAGCCTCCGAGAAGAGCCAGAAAACCCTTTTAGACAAAAAAATGATTAGAATGTGCTCAAATCCTGGATTGATTGGCCTGGATCCCCAGTGGAGTGAGTCCAGAAAACAAAGCTTCATTCTGATGATGGCAGTCATCCAGCACAATAAACTTAACCGAGATCTTCACAGGACAAATCGATGGTTTCATTATCAACTTAATTACTTGATACCATGGTATCTTCTAAACTGTTGTCACTGTGGTTTTTTGCTGTTGTAATGGCAGCCTGAGAGATACTGAACTTGCCTCAAAGAAGACTAGAATTAGCAATACCAGCCTCAAACTAAATTAAGTCTACGTAAATCGTAAACGAGATGACCACTGAAACCTTTACTGAAACAATAAGCTTGTCTTCAACTGATGTTTATCATTATGTGAAACTCAAAGGGGGTAGGGTGGAGAGGTTCTGGGTAAAGGTAGGTTTGCTTTCAAATGTGGCTCATTTTAGCTACAGGTTAAGAGTGAAAAGTGAACTAGAGATAGCTGCATTTGAAGGCCATTACTGAGCAGCAGGAAGCAACTATCCCAGTCCACACACTATCAAGTGATTTGCATCTCAAACACCTTTCTCTCTAAAAAAAAAAAAAAAGAGAGAAAGAAAAATGCCTCACCTCTCCGCTGGTGGGGAGCTTCATAATCTAGATAAGAGCTTTGTGATGACCTTCCCTGCCCCGGACTGTCAAGGCAACAGATCGTTACCATCGCTAATGAACTCAAAGGCCAGAAAAATGGTGCATAAATACAGAGCAAGAAATATGGTGCAATAATGTGGTGTTAGGCTTGAAAAAGGTAACATAAAGGTTTTAATATTTCTGTAGTTCAAATACTACTAACGTAATATACAGATGCCCAAAGTCACTTCTACCAGTTAACAACAGAAAATGTAAAAGTTCTGATGATTATCTTCCAACTTAAGGAGACTTGTGCCTCCCTCCACAACATGATGGAGCCAGTAAGCACATCTGAATATTAATGAAACAGTTGCCTTGAACAGCAGGCGTTTGTCAGGAACTTGGATCAGATTCATCACTTTAACCTGCTCAGGGATGGATGAGGAGTTCCCGCAGCACAGCAGCTGGCTTCGGATTCACTACCCACACTTGAACAGTTCAACAGGATGGAGCGTTGGGTAAAAGTACAAGAAAGGAAAAAAAATCAATGTCAGCATGTATTATTTTTAAATAATATTGCATAATTTCTCCATGTTTTCTCCTCTCTGATTTATATAACTCATCAGGTTCTCAACATGAAGGTGCATTTGCATTTTTACAGGCATCAGTGTGGACATTACCTAACCTTGATTGTAATTTTAATAAAAACCAGTAGGTTTGACCAAATACCCAGAGTTATTTCAGAAATGAATTGGAGCAAAAAGCAGCAATTAAGTAACAATCATCGTTAGTACCTTCTTAATTACTGCTGCTGCTGTTAAACCATTCAAATGTTCCACTATGATGTTGAATAAGTTCACAGGAAAGAGAGTGGAGTTTGCATTTTCTCCCAGTGACTGTGTGGGTTCTTACCAGCTACTCAGGCTTTCTCCTTTAGTCCAGCAAAACTCCCAGATTTATAGGACTTGACAGCAAGATCTTGATGAACCTGCTTATTAGATTAACTTGTGATTTTAAATTGTGTGTGAACACAAATTATAGGCTGGTCATCTGTCCAGGATGTACCCTGATTTCAGGCCTATAACCTCCAACACTACTTATCCTGAATTGGATCAGATGAAGAATTTGATGACTAGATCTTATTTGTTTTGTGATTTTGGTGGGTAAAATGTTAAGAAGCCATCTAGTTAGCTAATTAGCCTAGCGTTAGAATGTGTTTTGTGCACATTTCAGTATTTAACTTGTGACAAAAACAATAATTTCAAAGTCTATATTAATACTTTTATGATTTGCCCAATTTACTGTCTGTTAGAGAATAGGCCTGTTTGTATTATCATGTGGCCCTGGGCTGGTTAGAAGCTCCTCCAATTTGTCTTTGCTAATGTTTTGCTCTCAAGTGGAGGTGGGCAGGTCCTACCCTAGGTTCTGCCTGCTGGTATCCCGTTCTGCCTGCTGGTATCATGGGTGATCGTGGCTCAAGAGTTGGCAGTTCGTCTTGTAATCGGAAGGTTGCCGGTTCGAGCCCCGGCTCTGACCGTCTTGGTCGTTGTGTCCTTGGGCAAGACACTTCACCCGTTGCCTACCCGTTGGTGGTCAGAGGGCCCGGTGGTGCCAGTATCCGGCAGCCTTGCCTATGTCAGTGCGCCCCAGGGTAGCTGTAGCTACAATGTAGCTAACCATCACCAGTGTGTGAATGGGTGGATGACTGAATGTAGTGTAAAGCGCTTTGGGGTCCATAGGGACTAAGTAAAGCGCTATAAAATACAGGCCATTTACTGTCCTTTAATAGCCAAATTATCTTCTAGGAAGAAGTTCTATGGAATAAGTCGTTTAGCCAATGTGGGAGAATTTCTGAGAGACAGAGAAACAAGGACGTAGCCAATGGCCAAATCCTAAGTAAGGTGATGAGTGGAAGGTTGAACTTGTCCTTAAACTAGTAGGTCACTGATGGTCTGATGAGAAACAGTGCTGAAGGGCTCATTTCCCTTGGGTAAGACTCACCTATTTTCTCAAAGCTGGTGCGCATTCTCTGGAAATGAATGCGCACCAGTGAGACTCACCTGTCTGTCTACCCTCCTCAATCTCCTGCTACCTGAGGAACTCCAGCCAGTTGCTCCTTCTGTGGCCTTTTTTTTCTGGATGATCCAAATATGAAACCAATTTGATCTGAATATGAACGTTTCCTCTCCTCAGACCACTCAGACTAGCACTTTTTTGTTTTTTTCGTAGAATTGGCCTCCTGTGTTGTGCCCCCAAGACCCCTGTTTGCAAGGCCCTGTATTAACAAAAATTACACGTCAATAAATCGTTCAAACTGTATATTATTACTGTATATTATTTGGCTATGATACTCTGGTTTTGCCCCAGTTTGTGCCAGCAAATAACCCGAATCTCCGTACACTAATATAGTCAGTTTATTTAATGCTTTTGGCCTCAACAATTCTATAATCATTGGTAGTGAAAGTTAGCAAATGTTAGTAAATATGGCTATCTTCTGTCATACCCACCTGCAGTTGCTAAAGTATGACTGGATAATCACACTTTAGAAAGAAGATTGAGCAAATTATTGCTTTTTATGGTTCATCCGCTTCTCCAAGGTAGACTCCGTGAGTTGACTGGAAAATAACACACCTGTCACTTCCCACACAAAATGAAAACATATTCTCCTTTTTTATAAGATCCTCGGCAGCTCCATCAGTATTTACACGTTGGTCCTTTTTAACTGTCATCAGACTGCTAAATGATTAGAACTGGTTACTCTGCAATGCTAGCAACCATTAAGGCTGGCCTGTGTGGTTCATTTATCTATCAGACAGATACAGCCCACTGAATTTTACAGCGTATTTCCCCCCTTTCTTTGATTAATTTCATAAAGTATACCTTCAGATGTAGTGCTAATAGCTGCCCTGCATGTTTCAAATAAGCGAATCTAGCACACATCTAAGTGCAAAATATATTTGATCTCTACAGCACAGAGATAAAAGTACACAAATGCACCAGTGCATTTTGTAGTTACCGTTACCTAGAGGTTGGGTGCAGATAATTGCTCCTGTAGGTTTAACAATCATTTTGGGTCATAAGGCCCCAAAATCAGCAGTCCAGTCAAGTTTATTTTTAAGGAAAGGCACATTTAAAGTACAAGTGCAATTCAAAGTACACAGCAAATTCAAAAGTGTTAAATGTTTTGGCGTTAATAGTCTTCTTGCAAAAGTAGAGTTAATTTTACTCTAAGCAGAGTCACATTCTTTTAATGTAACTCTGAGGTGTAAAATGATAGTTCGAGTGTTAAAAATTAGTGTTTCTCTGTCAAATCTGGAGGTGTTACAATGGAAACATTAACTCTTGACCTCTTAACTCTGAACTCCTACAGGGGCTATGACACCAATAGAGTAAATTCACAGACTCCGCCCCCAGCACGGCTCCAATCGAAGCTGAAGTGAAGCCGTTTCAGAACATTTTGCACTACATATTTGAGTTGTTTGCCATGCTTGGTAAGTCCTTTTTTCAAAGATTGTTTCAATTATTATTATGAGCTTTTACTTCTGTGGCTCTTTGGAGTTGAGACAAAGCTGTGTGAAAGGCATTAGCCATGTTGCTCGGTGATAGCATAATATTCTGTTTTAGCTAGCTGAAAGGTATTGTTTGCAGGCAAATACCACAGCCTTGAAAAAAGCTTGCATGTGAATTTTCAGTCAAACTTTTGGTCAAATACACCTAAAACAATGTCTAGAACAGTGGTTCTTAACCTGGGTTCAATCGAACCCTAGGGGTTCGATGAGTTGGTCTTAGGGGTTCGGCAGAGCCTCCGCCATGACATGCACAGCTCATTTTGTGCACCAGTAAAAAACATATCTATGTCTTGAATTTGAAAAAAATAAAAAAATTTTCACTAAAGAGGGGTTCAGTGAATGCACATATGAAACTGGTGGGGTTCGGTACCTCCAACAAGGTTAAGAACCACTGGTCTAGAATGTGAAATGTTGGTATAATGGTGCTACTTGAAGCCTGAAAACGATCGCCCATAAAAAAAAAACGAGCAAACAGCAGTAGCTGAGGTCCTGACTGGGTTCTACGTTAGCATAGATCCCTCCAGAGTTTTGTGCACACGGTTTAGGTAAAAAAAAAAAAAAGGTTGAGGTTTTACATTTAGTTCAGTATTACCTGTTGTCTGTGTCCTTGTCTTTTGGGAAAATACTTTACACAAGTAATGGCTCAAAGAGGATTCCTTTTTTTTTTTTTACTGTGCTGCAATTGTTTGCTGGATTATTTATGCCATTAATTAATGTCAACTAATTTTTATTCAATCTTCGCACAGGATATGCTTGTGAAGATGGAATATGGGGGAGAGCAGAAGTGTGTTGAAGTTCCACAAAGGGATGAAGGACATGCATATTGTATTGAAGAAATAAGTGATGAGAATGCTGTTATTTGCATTTACCATGTCAGACCTTTTGATAAATACAATTCTAATGAAAGTGAGAACATGTATACTGTTACATCTTTCAGAAAATGTTTTGAAATTGTGGTGCACAGTTCAGAATAAATGTTTTTCAAAAACCATTGCATCTTTTTAGTAAATGTTTATTTCCAAAAGAAATTTCTAGAAGTTCAGAACAGTAAAATTCCCGCTTTTTAGAATGAATTAGAAGATAACTCTTACGTAGTTAAACTAAAATACTCTTTGAGAGTTAATATATAAACTCTTAACACCAAGTGTTAAATTATCAACTCCAGACAGATTTGGTGTTTAACACTAAATCAGAGTTAACGTACCAACTCTCCAAAAAGAGTTAAATTAACACTCTCTGGTGTGGACCCATATAGACACTTTAATAGTGTTGAAATCAAATCCGACAGTGTTAATTTGGACATGCTGGATTTGCTGTGTACTTTCTATATAACATGAAATGCATAAAAATTAGTATCAATCAAAAAGAGATACAAAAAGCCTCGATTTAAGCCTGAAATTTGCTAAACGAGCTGGATTTAAAAAAGGTATGGATTGGCCTGAAGTCAGGTCTATATATGAGGGCTTTCAAGTTTTATCACAGCAAATAGGGTTTCTCTGTAGACCTGGGTATGATGCATAGGGGCTGATAATTGGACAGCAGTGTGTTGGCAGGTTTGACTGTAGAGGGATAAACCATTGGTTCTTTTATGCAGCCATACACCATCTTGAGCCATCAGACACAGTGATTTATCAAAAGAGCTTATTCACTTTAACAAAGCGCCGCTCTCTGCCATCATACAGCTGCACTAAAATCTTGTAGTTTCTTCACTTTATCATTGAATAATGAAACTTTCTTTCTTTGTAATTTTTGCTGCTTTGAAATGAACTGCATTCATACATTACCCCTGGAAATGGCCATCTTTCATTCCCAGTCAAGGCCCATGGATGCCAGATATTTTCTGTGAGCGCCCATTTGGGAAGATTAACTACAGGAATATGCTTTAATGTCTGATAACAGGAGAGTCATATCACATACCCAAGGTGGTTTCTGGGGCAACAGCGTGGCCATCAATCAGCAGGATGTAATCTTACTGGAAATCGTTGTCAGCATGCAAATTAGTGTCACATTTCACACACAGCCTGTGTGTACATGCCAGAAAAACTAGAAAACATCTGGTAAATAACAGTGGAAAGCTGCATCTAAGTGCAATGTGCGTTTGTGTGTGTGCGTGTGTGCTTTCCACGAAGACAATGCATCACACGGGAACTTTTATTAAGCAGAAAGTGAAAGCACATTACAGAGAAAGAGAATACATCACCAGACAAATACAACAGTTGCATCAACATGGTCTGTCAGCACACAGTGGTGTATAATGTAGCATCATGATGCTAACGGAGTCGTGGCTAACACCGCTAACTCCGGACACAAGCGTGACACTACCGGGATTTCAGATGCTGCGAGCGGACAGGACGAGAGACAGCGGTAAGAGGAAAGGAGGGGGACTGGCAGTTTTTGTGAACGACAGATGGTGTAACCCTGGGCACATCACTGTGAAAGAACAACTCTGCAGCAGAGACATTGAGCTGTTAGCCGTTAGCATGCGTCCGTACTATCTGCCCCGGGAATTCTCGCATGTTATCGCAATAACAGCGTATGTCCCCCCCTCGGCCAACGCGGATGCAGCCTGTGACACTCTCCACTCAGTGGTCAGCAGACTGCAAACACAATCTCCGAGAGCCCTTCTCATAATATCAGGGGACTTCAATCATGCCTCTTTGGACTCCACACTGCCCACCTTCACCCAGTATGTGACCTGCTCAACCAGAGACAATAAAACACTGGACTTACTGTATGCCAATGCTGAAGAGGCATACAGTTCATCACCTCTCCCTCCACTGGGCAAATCTGACCACAACCTGGTGCACCTTGTCCCTGTGTATGAGCCCTTAGTGCGCAGGGTGCCACCAGCCACCCGCACAGTGCAGAGATGGTCAGAGGAGAGCGAGGAGGCTCTTAAGGACTGTTTTGAGTCGACTGTGTGGGAGGTGATCTGTGACGACCATGGAGAGGACATCGACAGCCTTACTACATGCATTACTGACTATATTAATTTCTGTGTGGATAACACCGTACCTACCAGGACTGTACGGTGTTTCTCCAACAACAAACCTTGGATTACCCCAGAAATTAAAGCTGTCCTCAAGCAGAAGAGGAGGGCCTTCAAATCCAAAGACAAAGAGGAGTTGAAAAGGGTGCAGAGAGAGTTGAGGGGACTGATAAGGAATGGGAAGGACAGCTACAGGCAGAAGATGGAGAACCAGCTTCAGCAAAACAACGTTGGTGAAGTCTGGAGAGGCCTCAGAACCATCTCAGGCCACAAACAGCAGAACTCTCTGCCTGGGAGGGATGTGAGATGGGCAAATGAACTGAATCATTTCTTCAACAGATTTGATTCAACCATGAGACAGTCTACAACATCGGCTGCAGACTCACCCACCCCCACTGCTGCTGTTCCACCTCTGACACCTCAGACACTTCACACCTCCTCTACTCACCCTGCTCACTCCTCCCCACCCCCAACAACAGCATCCAATACACACTCAACACAAGGCTCCAGCCTGTCTCTCTCAACCACCCAGGTTAGGAGGGAACTGAGGAGGATTAATGGCAAGAAGGCAGCGGGCCCAGATGGCATCAGCTCGAGGGTCGTCAGGTCCTGCGCGGACCAACTGTGTGGGGTGATGGAGCACCTCTTCAACCTGAGCCTGAGGTTGGGAAGAGTCCCACAGCTCTGGAAAACCTCCTGTGTTGTACCAGTGCCAAAGACTTCACGCCCCAAGGACCTCAACAGCTACAGGCCGGTGGCTCTGACATCCCACCTGATGAAGACCCTGGAGCGGTTGGTCCTGGCTCAGCTTCGGCGCCTAACAAGCTCATCACTGGACCCACTTCAGTTTGCCTACCAGCCTGGCATTGGAGCGGATGATGCCGTCATTCACCTCCTACATCGTTCCCTCGCTCACCTGGAGACCGCTGGAAGCACTGTGAGAATCATGTTCTTTGATTTCTCCAGTGCCTTCAACACCATTCTTCCCTCGGTTCTGAAGGACAAGCTGGAGAACTCTGGAGTGGACCATCACCTCACTACCTGGATTTTGGACTACCTCACCGACCGACCACAGTATGTGAGGACTCAGGGCTGTGTGTCGGACAGGGTCGTCTGCAGTACGGGGGCCCCACAGGGAACGGTTCTGGCTCCGTTCCTCTTCACCATCTACACTGCAGACTTCTCCCACAATTCCACCCAGTGCTTCCTGCAGAAGTTCTCTGATGACTCTGCAATAGTCGGCCTCATCACTGATGGGGACGACAAGGAGTACAGAGGACTGACTCAAGACTTTGTGGACTGGTGCCAGCTGAACTACCTCCAGATCAACGCCAGTAAAACCAAGGAGCTGGTGGTAGACTTCCGCAGGCACAAGCATTCTCCACTGCAACCACTGAACATCCAGGGTATGGACATTGAGGCTGTGGACAGCTACAGGTACCTTGGTGTTCATCTGAACAACAGACTGGACTGGACTCATAACTCAGACGCCCTCTACAGGAAAGGGCAGAGCAGGTTGTACCTGCTGCGGAGACTCAGGTCGTTTGGGGTGGAGGGCCCACTCCTGAAGACCTTCTATGACTCTGTGGTGGCTTCTGCTATCTTTTATGGTGTGGTCTGCTGGGGCGGCAGCATCTCTGCTGGGGACAGGAAGAGACTGAACAGGGTGATCCGAAGGGCCAGCTCTGTTCTAGGATGCCCTCTGGACCCAGTGGAGGTGGTGAGTGACAGGAGAATGGCGGCTAAGCTGTCATCCCTGTTGGACAACGTCTCCCACCCCATGCAGCAGACTGTGACAGCACTGAGCAGCTCCTTCAGTGGGAGACTGCGGCACCCACGGTGTGGGACGGAGAGATTTCGCAGGTCTTTCCTCCCCACTGCTGTCAGACTCCACAACAAAGACTTTAACTGAACAAACACACACATCCACACATGTGCAATAACACTAAGTGCAATAATCCTTTCTGGCATCGTTGTATTTTTACTCAGTTGTATATAGCATTCGTATTCTATTTTTATCTTATTGTATATTTTTATTCTATTTTATTCTACTGTATATAGTATATTATTTTATTCTATTCTGTACAGTTGTGTACTGTATTTATTCTTATTGTATTCAAATTTTTGCGTCATAACTTTTGCACTGTCCACTTCCTGCTGTGACAAAACAAATTTCCCACGTGTGGGACTAATAAAGGTTATCTTATCTTATCTTATCTTATCTTATCTTATAATAAAAAAAGTCTAAAAGTTCTTATCGAATGGAAACCACAGTATTTATTCCCATTTTAAAATTCACCTCATAATGTGAAAATTATAGATGATTTGGATGTGGGTTGCCTTTTTTTCCTATTTGTGCTGCAGTGCATCAAAAGAAGCTGAATGCAACCATCCCTGAAATAAGCCAATATGTTCCCTTTTGACAAGTGTTGATCACTTTTACCTGCAGTTTGCAGGCATTTATGCAGCAAACTTCTATGTCAGTATGAGTGGATCCAAGGCCTGCTATTTTTAAACCTAATGGGATGCATCTACTCTGCAGACATTAGGAACTGTGCTAGACCAAAGAAATAGTCCATTGTGTAACTCCCGGGAAAAACACATTCACAATTTTTCATACAGATAATATAAAAAAAAGATAAAACGTGTAATGTGTGACAGTAAGAGATGCTGGTGGGTAGACTTTTATTACCTTTGGACAAAGCTTGGCTAATTCCTCCTCTTTATCTTTGGTAGTGAGCTACTCCGTCTGATGGGTTTAGTATCAGTCTGCCAAATGTTCATGTAGTATATCAACGTAGTATTCTTCTGGTCTTCGACAATCTACATGTAACCATTTTTAAAGGATCTATAAAGGTAGGTAACGTCGGATCATTTAGTGACACAGTCATTTTAATTGCAAAAATTTCCTCTTATATTATTTTAATGTGGCACCATCGGTTTATTCTATACTCCTAGCTACGAATGTACAAATCAAAAATGAGAGTGCTATCACCCAATCTAAATTACAGTAAAAATATGAAAGAAGTTTTCTTTGTGTTGTGCAACATATCAAAACTTGGCACATCAAAAATGTTCTAATAAGAGAGACTAGCATTACTATTAGCAGCAAGGTAATGCATCAGCTTTTTCTTCTACATAGAACAAACTTCTACAGTATTTGAAATATGTCATACTTACATGTTTCAGATCACGAAACTAATAAAAAAGCAAACACACCATCAAATCATGACATTTGGCATGACCTTAAAGATGCCACTCATGCTCGAAAACCATCCATTGTTGCTGAATTAAAACAATTGTCTAAAGAGGAGTGAGTCAAATTTCCTCCACAGCAAAATAATGTGAAATTTAGGGGGCAATTACTTTTTCACACAGGCCCATGTGGGTTTAGATAGTTTTTTTGCCCTCAATAAAAGAAATCATCACTGAAAACTGCATTTGTTTTTATCTTTGTAATCTTTGTCTAATATTAGAATTTTTTTGATGACATGAAACATGTAAATATGACAAATATGTAAAAAAAAAGAGAAATCAGGAAGGAGAAAATACTTTTTTCATACGACTATGGATGTCCCAGTTTCACCTTCTGCATCACTACCACCATCTGCAAGCACTGCAGTTTCTAAGGATGAAAAAACCTATGTTAAAATGCCAATTACAGACCACAAACATAGCGCATGCTAAAAAAAAATGCTCACAATTATTATCACTGATGTTATTTGACATACTCAAAGTCTTTATGAGTAGGCTATAGGTTTAATACGGTGGCCCTGAAGTGCAAATCACACCAACAAATTGCTAAACACAACAACAAAATTGAGAGGCCCTGAAGTGCAAATCACACCAACAAATTGCTAAACACAACAACAAAATCGAGAAACAAAAAAACAAATTGCTAAACACAACAACAAAATCGAGAAACAAAAAAACAAATGGAGAATCACAAAAACAAAACTGAGAATCACAAAAACAAAATTGAGAAGCACAAAAACAAAACAGAATCACAAAAACAAAATTGAGAAGCACAAAAACAAAACTGAGAATCACAAAAACAAATCAAGAAGCACAAAAACAAAAGAAGAATCACAAAAACAAATCAAGAAGCACAAAAACAAAAGAAGAATCACAAAAACAAATCAAGAAGCACAAAAACAAAAGAAGAATCACAAAAACAAAAGAAGAATCACAAAAACAAATTGAGAAGCACAATTACATTAAGAAAACCGGAAAGGGTAGGTACCAGTCGGCAACAGGAGACATCACTGATTGGACGTCCGCGCTGTTCATCTTTGGAACCGGAAGTTACTCTGCCTGTGGCGCATTTTTTTCAAACATGAACATTAGCGGTGACCCAAACATAGCTGTCGCTATTCGAGAATATTTTGATTCAGGACATACATACGAGGTGATACTGGATATGCTTAAGTGTAATCATGACATTGCAATTAGTATGCGTACACTGAAAACGCATTTAAAAGAATCTGGACTGTACAGACGAGGCAACTATTCTCCACTTCCTGAGGTGAGGCGTGCCATTTTGGCCGAGCTTCGAGGACCAGGACAATTGTTTGGATATCGGACCATGTGGCAAGTTCTCAAACAAAAACACAAGCTGCGTGTCAAGCGTGATGTAGTTATGAGGCTGTTGAGACAACTAAATCCTCAAGGAATCGCTTTGAGAACTCGAAGGAGGTTCACAAGACGCACGTATCACTCCATGGGGCCCAATTACATATGGCATGTAGATGGCTATGATAAACTGAAACCCTTTGGCTTGGCCCTGTCAGGATGTATAGATGGCTTTTCAAGAAGACTGATGTGGCTTGTGTGTGGAGCAACAAACAACAACCCGGCTGTTATAGCTCACAATTATATAAACTGTGTAAAGAGTCTTGGTGTGATACCAATGAGATTACGAACAGACTTCGGGACTGAGAATGGGACTATGGCAGCAATACAGTGTACCCTCCGTCACGCGCACACGGACTATTATGCTGGATCGTCAAGCCACAGTTACGGATCATCTACTGGGAATCAGCGCATCGAGTCATGGTGGTCTTATTTCAGAAGAGGAAGGTGGGTACATTTGTGTCTGGTAGGTGTAAGCTACAGTGAAAGCTGATCAGATCGTTTTTTTTTACATGCATTTAAGAAAATAGAGTAGCGTCCTGCTGGACGTGTTGAAAAGTTGGATGAGATAGACGTTAACAGCCGTCACTTTATTGCAGGAACTCAAAATGGTCACTGTCAGCTGTTGTGCCGAAATGAGCATGCTTGCCTAGATTTAACGACGCCAATACAAAATGAAAAACTCAGACCAAACTCTCCACTCCTCACAATCAACACACAGAACAGAGTGAAAAGAATACAGCATTTTTAACAAGAACATTACTGCAGGGTCGCTACAATATTTATGGAAAACTAATATGTATTACTTTGTTTGACATCCATTTGTGGCATGTTTTAAATGGGACCAAAATGTAACAAACCCTATAAAATGACCAAGAACAAAGCTAAATTGATTCTTAAATATTAATTATATACCCAGGTCTCAGTTTTGGATGGACTTGTTTGGAGACCTAAGAGACTCTGGAAACTTAAATGGAAGCCACGAACACCAATGCTTGCTGAGATTCTGCTTCAGAGGGGTTCTACAGAAAGACCTGGATGAATGCAAAGACCTCTGGAACAAACACAGGATCCGGCCAAGCAGACTTGCATCGTGTCCAGGGGGGATTCCAAACGAACTCTATCTCTTGCCTCACAGGTATTTGAGTTCTTAACAAAATGAATTAACCTTTTGCATCAAACTAAATGCAAGGTGTTGTTATTGCTTAAGTTGGTTAATATATATTCATAATTTTACACATAAGTATGATACAGCAGTTTATAACATGTCACTGCATGCGTTGATTTATATAGTTCCATATTGTCAGCAAAAAATCCTTCACTGTTCTATTTTCATTTTGCAGATATGGTTCAAGAGACTGTGGATTTGCTGTTGAGGAGAGGGAACTGGATGTGTTTCCCGAGGAGGGGCTACCGGTTGGATTGTGTGGTGATCCAAACATTGAGGAATATTTACAACAGGCTGTACAACAAAACACACTGCAGCAGCCACAAGACTGGGAATCGGCCACAGAACTGTATTTGGCCCTGAAGGACATAGCTGGGTTTTAGATACCAACTGAACTTCAGTTTGTAATGACATTTGTCAGAGTTACTCTGACGAAGACACACACTGTGTTGAAACGTTAGTTTCTTTCCTTTTTTTGCACCTAATAAAACCTTTGGACTTGAGTGCTCCAGCCCTTCTGTTTTTCCTTCATTTTTTTAATGTTAGTAGTGTTTCCTTTCCCTCTTGCTAAATTGAATATAATATTGTTCATAATATACAGCAACTGGCATGAATTTAAATATTAACATTTAACCACAAGGAAACATTTACAAATAGTGTCCAGCATTTCTGTCACTTTTCCAACATACACAATATTAAGAAAAAACAACTAAATGTTTAACAATATGGAAGTTGCTTATCACATGAATGTGTTAGGTTCAGCTGCCGTTGGCACACTACTTAACAGGGTAACTCAGTAACTGTAACTTGATGACCTTGCTGATTTAAGAACATCCAAATCCTGGAGCATTTTGAATTCCAAAGTCCATGTTGGCCTTAAAGATGCCATATGAGTCACAGATGGGTAGCTTCAGAGTATTTGCACAGGTGTTTGCAACTGGAAAAGGCGAATCACTTAAAAACTGGATGCATGGTGGTGGTGTCATTCCTGCCGGTGGAACTGCCGTCAGCCCTGTGGCAAACATCATCAAATCTTCCAGACACACTGCTGTTGCCTTCTCTGAAAGAAGAAAGTAAACACTGTAGTACATTACAGAAAATTAATTTCCTTACCTCTCCTTTCATAAAACTATAAACAAATAAAAACGGCCATTCAAACCTTCACAATCAAGGAGATAATCTGCCCAAAAGCCAAGTGTTAGGACCTCCTTATGCCGCTTGTTGCTTCCTGCTGGGCTGAGATCTGGTCTGAACATGCTCTCCAGTTCTGAAGCAGTCAGGGCCTTTGCAGAGAAGCATAGGAGTGGGGCCAGCACACTGGAATGTTTTTGCAGTGCACTTAAAAAATTCAGACTTTCCAGTCCATCTTTAAATCTGCAAAGGATAGACAAATAACTAATAATTGGTTTATAGCTATGACTATTGCAGTCTTCTAAATTGTGTTTAAATGACTTTACCTACTAGATCTTTCATTATAAATTTGGACAGATTTCAAATGCATACACAAAAATAATTAATAGTGCTCATAAATTAACTGTGACAGCAAAAAAAGAAGAGCTCATTGGGATTTCAGCATTTAAAAAAAAAAATAGTGCTTTCACACTGGAATAAACAAGTGTGTCGAAAAAGGGATCACCTCTTTTTATAAATAACTGAAAAATTAATCATGTTGCATGACTGATTATTATGGGTCATTGTGAACAATAAATGTATACTAAATTAGAGTTCTAGTGTCAAAAGGTTAATAGCGTGCAACAGTGGCTCAGGAATTAAGTTGTTGTTCATCAGATCACCGGATGCTACCGAATCAGTTTTTTCATATACATCTGAAGGTCTGAAAATGTCAGTGGCTGCTGTGATGAGCAACTGGCCATCCTGAATTTAAAAGGAGTAATGAGTTTACCGTTGTATGACACTTTGGTTTCTTTCAAGGATGTACCATCTGAGGTATTCCTCCACAAATGCTTGTTTCTCACAAGGCTTGACATTTCTGAGGCATCCAGCAGTTTGGAAGATTGTGCTGTTTTGCAAAATAAGATTATGCAAAGACTCCTCTGATTCAGCTTTCAGGACCTATAAAAAAAAAAAAAAAAAAAAAAAAAAAAAAAAAAGGTTTACTGTAAGAAAAACAAAAATAATTTTCACTACTTTTACGATTCATTCAAACATTGGATTAAAGAAATAATCAATTTGTTATTTCACTTGTGTTGTTGGGAGGTGGAAATCTGTCCTTTCAGATTACAGAATCTACCTTGAACCTACTTTCAAGATATGATCCAACACGGATAACTGTTATCCTGATTTAATCTTTTAAACTGGCCCCAAGTGTCTTCTAAGTAAACCCATTCCCTGAGCCTAGGTAATTTTCTACCTGATGTAGAACTTTTGTGATCTCCTCATCTTGCACATCTTCTACAGTGGCGCTGAAACTCTGATTCCCTGTGATGTGGTTGACCAGGTTCTTGGAGAGGAAATGTGGTGCTGGTCCCCCATGCACAATGGATACAGCGATCATCTTTCCTGCTAAAAAGTACTCATCTTGCCTGGCAGCTGTAATACAGGGCACATAATTATCATGGTTAATTGCTATTAAATATGCTAATGAAAAAAATAAGCCAATTTTTATTAAAATTTCCATTGTAATAATTACGGAGAAAACATCCACCTCTTGAATTATATACAAGATAACGGCTCTCTGGAGGTCCATCAAAGATGGGGCGATTTCTCAGACTGCCCATAAGAAGTGTGAGGAATTCACGCCTCGGGCCACCTGTATCCAAACCGTCTTCAAAGCTGCCAGCATCATCATTAAACTTGATGAACATGTCGTAGTTGTCAGAGTATGTGCTGCGTCGAAATCCTCTAACAGCTCCATCCCATACAGCTGACCTTGATATATTGAACCTGCTGACCTTCTTGTGGTCAAGTTCCAGTGCCAAATTTGCAATAATTTCATGTGCCTCCAAATTGGTGTCTCTAAAAAAAAAAAAAAGGGAAACTTATTTTTTAAAGGTGTATATACTTCTCTCATGATTGCATGATGTCTTGTACAGAACAAGATGGCGGTTAATTGGATTCAAATGTTTAAATTACTAACACAGGTTCTTCTGGGGGCTCAGCTTTGGCTTCGTTAGGAGTAGGATCTTCATCATCAATCACAATCGGTTCAAACAGCTGTGTGTAGTTTCTGCAGAGTGAAAACATGTACACAAAGTGTAGATGCAAAAATACAAATGCATAAACATGCAGTTCCACTTTTATAGAACGATTCTACTATTTATTTTTCTGAAGAATCAAATGTAAAAGAGTCAAACTACATACATTTATAATAATTGTGTGTATATATTTTGCGCAAACCTCTGGAATAATTACTCAAGATACAACGCACCTGTAACAGGAGCTCTCGACAGTGAGGCATTCAGTAGTGCCTGTATCGTTTTCTTCTTCCAAATCTATGACCTGGAAATACAGAAAAGAGGATGAATGAAAATTCATATTTGACCAATTGATAATTATTTTAATATAGGGAGCCTAAGTCTCCTCCCCTTCTGGTCTGCTCGTGGGTCCCTGAACAAAAGAAAAATGAATGGAAGTGAATGGAGCTATAAAAGTTATTTTCTGGTCTGCTTTGCCTTACTCTCTGAATCACACATATGTTGTACTTCAATTTAAATAATAAATAATTGTGTTTCGACTATGTCTGTAATGTAATTTGAGATTTGTTAGCTTGTAAAAATTTGTCCTTAAAATGACTACAAGTCAGATGTCGCAAATATGATGTCGCCTCAGAAGCTTTTCTCCCCCAGCGTAGCTGCTAATTATCACATGGCCAGATTTATAGTGGTTTTCTCCACATCATCCTGGAAGAAGGATTCGAAGCTCGCTAAACAAAACTAAGCTTTTCCTCTTCTCTGTGTCTGGTTCGATGATGTCAATTTTGTGAGACGAACATTTACATTTCGCCACGTCTTTTCAAACAAAACATAAAATAACCTTTGCCACCTGTCGCTTAAGCACTTTTTGGCATCAAAAATGTGTTTATATACTTCACGGACATCATATTTTAAATCCATTATACACATCAAACGGGATCAGAAAATAATTTTTATTGGCTCATAGACTCCTATTTTTTTAGCAGTATGGGACCCATGGTCCGGAAGTAGATGGATGTATCTTAGGTTTCCTATCCCAATAGATTATCTAAAGGTACAGTAAGTAAGAATGAAATAAGAAATCCTGTGGTCAAATTTGTGTACTACAGTCTATCTTTATAAACAAACGAGTGACTCTCCCTCCTCCCGTTCCATGAGTTTCATGGCTACGGATCAGCGCCAGAAGATTCTAGATGACAAAGACGAGTCATACACAGTTAGTTTCAATGTAACCTTCCTTCCAACATGATTGAGACATTAGACTGCTTTGTGATTATTTCACTTAGTGTACCTTTAAGGGGTGGATGTTATAATCTATTGATAGTATGAAAATTGATGATGTGAAATGCATTGTATAATAACAATGAATGTAATAAGCAAACAGTGAATCGTCATCTAATTGCAAAGTAAAGGCGGTGGAGATTGTCTGCTGCACTGTTTTACTAATAAAATAGTTTTTTACCTGTTGTACTTCATTAGCAAGCACAAGATCCCCAGCACCCTTCCTTAGAGAACAAAGAAAAGCATTATTGTTGTGTACTGTGAAAATATTAATTGACACTTTGAAAATATTTAAGCATCTTGATTAACAAACAAGCAATACAAGTATTATGTAGTCCATGTTCCAAAAACCATATACAGAATGAATGACTGTGTGTTATACTTGTATAACTATGCATGTGACAAATAAAGAACCTTGAACCTTTAACCTTGACAAAAGTGTATATCTCATTAATACAAAAGTTTAGGCAAAAAACAGTAAAAGATTACATGTTCTTAAAATATCACTTACTCATATTCTGCCGCTTTCTGTAAAGGACTGCTTTCATGTTGAAGTTCCCATGGCTGAAACAAACAAACAAACACACGCACGCACGCACGCGAGCGAGCACGCACGCACGCACACACACACAAAATGTATTTCACATATAACTATTAACTGTTTTACTGAACTGAGGCAAATGGTGGTGGCTAAACAACAAGAAAACTCTATAAAAAAAATTTAAATTGTACTTACCAGTGTATCAGCAAGATCAAACTCAGAGGGCCTTTTAATAACAATCTCGGGGTCAGAGTCAGACAAGTCTGAGTTTTCTCCAACTACAAAACATGAAAACAAATCAAGCTAAGCAAACTAAATTCATACTAATGTATGAAACTTTATTTGATCATGAATAATAGATTAATACGAAAGGCATAAAGTTAGCATTTAAAAATCATGACTCAGTAGATCCAAAAATGGCTGAATTTCATGTTTCCAGGAAGAAACATAACATATACAAGCTAATTTAGGCAGCAATGGTGGCAGAGGAGTTAAAAGCCCGCCCTGTAATCAAAAGGTTGAAGGTTTGAGCCCTGCTCAGTCTGTCACAGTCGTTGTGTCCTTGGGCAAGACACTTCACCCTCCATGCCAGGTGGTGGTAGTGGGAGGGATAGGTGGCATCTGTGTACAGCAGCCTTGCTTCAGTCAGTGAGTCCCAGGACAGTTGTGTCCACATTGTAGCTAATCACCAGCAGTGTGTGAATGTGTATGGGTGAATGACTGGTTTTGTTGTGAAGTGTCTTGGGGGGGTTGTAGAACCCTAGAAGTTGCTATATCAAATACAGGCCATTCACCATTTTAATGTAGGTATGCTATTGACTTGCGTGCTTTATGCGTAATGTTATCATTTTACAATTTCAAAATTAGCAGTTGTTGAAACTAAGGGAATGTGTGTCAAAATCAAAACAAACATTAGCAGCTTACCATCTTCAAAGTCACTCTTCAAGCAGATGAAAACAGTGATTCTTTGATAAGGCTTGCCAACTTCAGCCTTATAAGCCTCAAGTGTAAATGGTCTTTGTGTTCCAGGGACAGTAATGACCTCAGTGCCATCCGGATACAGAAGAAGGAAAGGTCCATCTTTTAGATCTTTGTTAAAGTCCTTCATTTTTTTAACAGCTTGATTGAGCAGACTTGTGGCAGTAGCGTCAGGGTCTGTTGTTAGGAAAATAGTTTTTCCACGGTATGGCTTCAAACCACCCTTTTTTATGGTCATCAAGCCGACATTTTTCTGTAAGGAAAAACACATGAACAATGGGCCAAGTAGATACTAATATGACTCTAAGCAGATCTATTCAAACTTGAATATTTATTAACTGCTAAAGAGGGATCTTCCTGACAACCTAAATGTACAATTACTCGTAAACAATTGTTCTTATTCTGGATAGCTTTACTACACTGAACATTTTTTACACAACTCCCCTAAGGAATAACAAAAGAATGTCATTAGAAAATTAACCTCAACTTGTTTTCAGACTGAGCTAGCCAAACTACCTGAACCTTTCTTTTTTCCTTTTTCTTTAAGCCCTTCCTCCCTTCAGAAAACTTTTGCCTCTCTTCATTTTTCTTTTTTCTGTATTCTATGAAGGTGCTGAAGGTTGGAGTCGGGCAGTTTGAGGTAGTCTGTGATGCTAAAGGGAAACAAAGGAAAAATGTACTACAATGTCACACATTAAAGACATTCATTCATGTAACATTCCATTGTCCACACAACACGCAAATAAGGACAACACTGAATAATCTCACTAGAAAATTTCTACCAAGGAATGACAATGCAACTGATACTATTGACCAATACAATTCTACACCAGTAAGTTTTAATGTATAGACACATAATAGGGTTAGTTCCTAAAGTTAACCAAACATAATAAATGAACTAATTTATTATCGTTTCAGTTGTGGAAATGCTCAGAGGACTGTTCCACGAAGCAAGCTAATCCCAAAAGCCAGGCTCACTCTGAAAATCCAGGCTCGATTGCCCCAAATTCGGTTCCAGGAACGAGGCTAACCTGCAGTCTTTCTGCTCATTCATTATGCAATATGCTTGTGGACAAGTCTGGTCCGTGGCACCCTAGCTGCGAGGTTTGTTAACACTAGAACTGCCCTCAAACCTTCACTACTAGAAAGGTCTTGAGCAGTCATTTTGACAGCTGCGTGCATTTTCAAATGAGCCTCGATTTTCTGAGCTCGCTTAGTGGAACAGCCCTCTGGTCTGCTATGGGCTGGAAACAGCTAACGCTAGGCTAATAAATCAATAAATAACAAACATTTTATTATGCTTATTAACTTACTCAATGGGAGTGAAGTGTCTCCGATGCAAGATGCGTGATAAAGCCTCTCGCCACAGCCGCTGCAAAAGTTCGGCGACTCCTCAACCAGCTTTTTCCCACAGCTAGGACAAAACATTCCGCCGTTCTTCTTCAAACGAAATGCGCCACAGGCAGAGTAACTTCCGGTTCCAAAGACGAACAGATCGGACATCCAATCAGTGATGTCTCCTGTTGCCGACTGGTACCTACCCTTTCCGGTTTTCTTAATGTAATTGTGCTTCTCAATTTGTTTTTGTGATTCTTCTTTTGTTTTTGTGCTTCTTAATTTGTTTTTGTGATTCTTCTTTTGTTTTTGTGCTTCTTGATTTGTTTTTGTGATTCTTCTTTTGTTTTTGTGCTTCTTGATTTGTTTTTGTGATTCTTCTTTTGTTTTTGTGCTTCTCGATTTGTTTTTGTGATTCTTCTTTTGTTTTTGTGCTTCTTAATTTGTTTTTGTGATTCTTCTTTTGTTTTTGTGCTTCTTGATTTGTTTTTGTGATTCTTCTTTTGTTTTTGTGATTCTTCTTTTGTTTTTGTGCTTCTTGATTTGTTTTTGTGATTCTCAGTTTTGTTTTTGTGCTTCTCAATTTTGTTTTTGTGCTTCTCAATTTTGTTTTTGTGATTCTCAGTTTTGTTTTTGTGATTCTCCATTTGTTTTTTTGTTTCTCGATTTTGTTGTTGTGTTTAGCAATTTGTTGGTGTGATTTGCACTTCAGGGCCTCTCAATTTTGTTGTTGTGTTTAGCAATTTGTTGGTGTGATTTGCACTTCAGGGCCACCGTAGTTTAAGCTCCAGAGTAATTGTCCCACCCTGCAGTCATTAAGACATACATTAACTTTATCATTAAGAGAAGAGATAATGAGGCACAAAGATTTATCCCTGAGGCTCTGCCATGCAACAGACTGCACACTTGTAAGCACTACATCTATAGGCTAAACCAGGCTACTATAACAGGCAGGGCTGAGTAGGAGTTTTTTTTTTTTTTTCCCCACATTGCACCTGTATATCTGTCCCACTTTCTGCTGTTGTGTACAGCTTGCTGCTCCTTTTAGATTTTACCATCTCTGGAGGCACAAAACCCATTAAGTGAAACTAATATAAACAGGCAGCAAGGGTGAGGTTCAGCAGTTGCAGAATATCAGAAAGTATTATGCTTTTGTTACACTTTAATGATGGCTCAAGTTTAGAAGTGAGCTGAAACGATAGTTGATGGCTTCACCGATCCCTTCATCTTTCAGAATCCCTGCTATTTTGCCACAGAAGCACTCATTATTATTGGCTGACAGTACACGGCATTGGCCCCGTGCTCTTCATCCATCTGTATTGATGTGCCAGTGTGTCCATAGATGTTTTGGCAACACATAGTGGATCTGTGTTTGCATGCCTCCTGAGGATGATTTACAAAGCATTGATTTGGAAGCTCGCAGACTGGAGCACAATAAAACTGTTGTTTATGTTCAGGCAGTGAGTGTTCATTGTCAAGGGGAACAGCATCTTGTTTTAGGGCAATGTAGAGCACCATGGGAGTTAACACAACAAATCATTCCTTTTTAACTGCCAGGGATGCGGGTGACAGATGAGGCTTGTGCGATGCGCAATACACCAGCTTTTTCGCAATAAGTCAATAAAATTGCCTCTACCAGTTATATGAAAATGGGCCGCTGCAGGGCCATGATATACATTTCAATAAAGGCGGCAGATTGGAAGTGCAGCGAGACAAGGACAGAGCTCGAGAAAACAATATGTAAAGTCACGGCCAAGCCAGCAGTGTGCCAGGCAATCAGGCCAAATAGGGCCAAATGACTGTCTTGGTTCAAATGATTATGTGAGAGTTTAAATTCCCTTTTAAAGGTGGTAATGAAAATCCCTGCACTATTTAAGTGGCAATTTAAATGCCTGTGGTGATGCAAAATGTGCTCCAAACACAATGTACATTGACAGTTTAACTTACAGGGTAACAAAAAGATGTATCAAGATTTACAAAAGAAAACACAAAAAAGAGCAACCAATAGCCTAAAAACAGGAAACTTTTGAGTTTTCAAACCACAGAAAGCAACTATAACTTTGCCAGAAACTAAAACTGCTGCTGTAAAACTATTTGATCACATTCAAAGCAGGTACACAGCTAATATACTTTCACCTGTTATCAAGTAAAGTGATTCTAATTAATGGATCTGACCGGGAGGTCTCTGTGTTGCTCAGTGTCAGCATGCAGAAACACACATGGGCAGCCAGGAGCGAATATAAGATCCTCAAGAGTGCACTGCTGAAAGGCAGCTAAGGAGATGGATATAAAAAGGGATTTCACAGACTGAGCTATTCCCTGGAACACACTTACTATAATGAAAAGAAGCTGAATTATGGAACCACTGGTTTCATACAACAGGCCGTTGTGAAAAGGGTTTTGCACCTTCATAAAGTGCCCTTGTGGCTCCTTTCGAAGACGCACTGGGCTTCTCAGAAACAGACCTGAACTTGAGTTGGAAGTGTAAAATAATAGCTGCACTGGAAAGAAATTGGCTCCATTTCTTTTGACTCGACCACAACAACATCAGAAGCTTGTAAAAGTCAGCACTTGCATCCTAAAAAGATTTAAAGGCTAAATTTTCTCTGATCAAATCAGAAAATAAAAATATGAAACAACACAGACTCATCAAACAATGTGGGCTTCATAGATAATTGGCAAACCTTCTGGAGGAAACCTGGTCTTGTTAGGAGAGACGGCATCCATCCCACTTTGGATGGAGCAGCTCTCATTTCTAGAAATATGGACAAATTTATTAAACCCTCTGTGGTGGGGCGTGGTCTGTGATGCCGTGCAGGGAGGGCGGACGCACCTGCACGGCATACTTAATCACGCCCGCCTCGTTAAAAACACGGGGACTCAGGGGTTTGGGTGTTGTTGTGGTGAGATGTAAATAAAGATGGCTCTGAATGATACTCCGTGGTCCCGCCGTGCCTTATTCTCACCACACCCCCCAAAATATGACTATCCAGAGTTGGGACCAGGAAGCAGAGTTGCAGTCTTACACGCCTCTCTGCAGCTTCTCTCCTCCTGCTACTCCCCCAAAAACCCATCTCCATAGAGACTGTGTCAGCTCCAAAAAAGAAAAAAACAAACAAACTAAAAACCAGCAATAAACATCTTAAACATAAAAAAATCACAAAGAAAGAACAATACAGTATCCACATCTGAACCAAAGAGTAAAACAGTGAAATGTGGATTATTAAATATTAGGTCTGTCTCCTCCAAGTCTCTGTTAGTACATGACTTAATAATTGATCAACAAATCGATTTATTCTGCCTTACAGAAACCTGGTTGCAGCAGGATGATTATGTTAAAATTTGAATTTTAACATTTAAAATTTGAATTTGAATTTAGTTTAAATGAATCAATACCCCCGAGTCATTCTGGTGGGCGATATAAACGATATACGATAGAAACAATATAAATAAACGATAGAGATTTTGACTATATCGCTCTATCACGATAGCGCATGTTGATGATGTCATCAAGCTGCGCCTGTTTTGGTCGAAAGCATTGCAGCGGCTACAACCATTATCATCTGTAAATTATGGCGGGCGACAGTCATAGCAAAGAGATTAAGCACTTTTGAAATATGGGGAAAGCCAAAAACTGCGCTTGCTTCACTTCCATAACATTGATTCATTAATGTTGAATTCTCTCGCAGCTGTTCTATTCCCATGTTGTTGCAGTATATTAATAACTAACCTCTTATTGTGGATGAATGATCTCAGTTGTTCTCCTGACTGAAGTTTGGTCCGTTTACAGCATCCTGCTATGCGATTGCATTTGTCCCTAACCACCAGAATCCCTCACGTTAACTTTTATCGAGTGGAAAAAAAGTTGGCGTTCATCCTCCTGTGCTAATGTTATGCTAACATAGCTGTGTCGCTAGCAAGATTATATACCAGGTAGTCCAACTTCAGTAACCCTGCAAATGCAAATGCCACTGCTGTTTAGTTTTCTGTCTTCATTTATGTTGGAAGTGGTAGCAGAGCTGTACGTTTTAATAAGTTTCAAAAATTTCTCAGTCAGAACATGGTATGAAATGTTTAGGTGGAAACTAGCGAGCTAACTTCCGGTTAACTTCTAACTCCGTTAAATTTAATAAATTCTGTTTTCATGGATGCCTGGATGTAAAACTTAATTGTTACACCCCATAAAGCAGCAACGCTGATGATTTAATTAAAGATGAAAAAATTTAGACCGTTTTTAACTCTTAGTGTTCGTTTGACTTTGGGACCTGAAGAGGACGGAGTTTTGGACACAGATTACTCCGCGAATCTTTTCACTACGGCAGCCGTAATGCTCTGACAATCCATCAAGCAAGCAGTGCGGCTTACCAAAGTTGTACTAAAACATTTTTTTTAACAGATTTTTGCACGCAGAAATCGGTTTGAGGTCAATAAGCACAACCAGAATTCTTACATAAGGCACAATCTCAATTTTTGAGAAAATTAAAGGATTTTTCACATTTCACATGAGATTTCTTGATTATCTGATGATATGACATACTTGTTTTTACTGCCTTACTTTCAGTTAATGTATTTTGTTTTGCACTATGCATATTTTATATGCCATTAGGTCATTTATTGTGAAAATTCTCATGTAGGAACTATTGTACTGCATTTTGGTTCCACTGGTGCACCTGAGGGAGATGCACGCCCATGTTGATGTGTGAGCATGGCAAGTTGAAGCAAGAGAAGCCAATTTAATTAAGAGAAAGTTGTTTCTTAAAAGTATCTGTAAAGTGCTCATTTCTGCCTCAAAGCATGGGTCAGCCAGCGAGGTATGTTTGTATGTTATATAGATCATTTTATGTCTTTAATTCACTCGTCTTACTATCTCATTGGATTTTATGTTATGTTTTAGTTCGACGGTGGCGTAGTTTGTGATCAAGGTGAAGCTGTAACAACCCCAAGATCTTACAACTAACATTAAAGCCAACTTCATGCCATCAGTAAAAGAACTCTTTATTGACTTTAAGAAGAGGTAGAAGTGATAGTCGAACTCGAGCCTGCATGATTCCCGGCCCCCTGGTGGCAACATCGTGCCAGTGCACCAAGGACCAAGCTGCTGCAAATGTTAATGGACACACAAGTTCACAGTTGCTTCTTCATAAAGATGTCCAGAAGCCAGACATTAAAGTTTATGTTTGGAAAGATGACACAAGGAAGGAGAAACAATAAGGAACTGTGTTAAGCCTGACAACAACAGCATCACAAGTTAGCAAGAAGGGAATTAATGCACCCAAGTTCACAATTCATTACTCAAGTCAAGTTAAAGGGAGATTTTGCATCAACAAATAAGTGCATTACAAGAAAAACAAAATGTCAGACACAAATGAGACAGAAATTGAAGCTCCCAGTGCAGAACAAGCTGCAAGGCAAGTGGATGAAACCTCTTTAGAGCAAACAGTGCAAATAGAGCAACGTAGAAGTGAAAGGTCTCGCATGCTCACAGAAAAAGGAAAAGAATTCCATAATCAAAGGTTACAAGGGTTGCAACGTCGCTTTGACAGTATTTATGACAGATGGAAAGCATTAATCAAAGTGGCAAAAAAATCTGTTATAAAAGGAGATCCACCTGACATTCTTGAAGGTCACATGAACGTTGTACAAAGAGAAGCAGCCGAGCTTAATGATATTTATGATGAATACAGAGCAATGGATGGACCACCTCATGATATGCGTTCCAAGCTAGACAAATGCACATCAGTGACTACAGTAGTTTTGCAAAAGATCAAATGTCACATTAAAGGAGAAACTCAAGAGGAGATTGTATGGCCTGATGCAGGCTCTATATTTACATCCTCTAGCTCTGTTAGTGTCTCAGTTCATAGTCCATTTAAAGCCAATACAGTTCTTTCTAATGGTTCCTCCTCCAAAAGACAAGAAGCTGCAGCAGAGTATGAAGCCACAAAGGCTGTGCTTCAGATAATGACAGAACAAGAGAAGTACAGAGAAAGAATGCAAATGCTTGAAGAAGAAGACAAACGCATATTCGCAGAGCAAGCAGCTGCTGCAATGTCACAACGCCTCCTAGAGGAAAAGGAGGAAACTGAGTGCAAGTTACAAAGAGAAAAGGAGAAAGCGGCCCTGATAAAGAGACAACAAGAGGAAAGTGCTGCAAGGAGGAAGTCAGTTGAGGACTTAAGAAGAGAAATTGAAAGATTGGAAAATCTGAAAGGACTCAAGGCAGCACAGGCAAAACTACAAGTTTATGAGGAAGACTACATTTCAGTAAAGCAAGAAAGAGTCACTCTAAACCCTGCAAACTTACAGGTAACAGAGTCCAAGAATACTGCTAATCAACCCTTACAACCACGAAGAGAGTCAAATGTCACTTATGAGAGCACAGGTGAGCTTGTAAAGGTTTTGGCAGAAGCTATGTCAGCTAATAGACTGCCTATTCCAGAGCCCTCGGTATTTAGTGGGGATCCACTTAAGTTTAAGCATTGGAAGGCGTCCTTTCAGACTCTAATAGAGAGAAAGAACATTCCCACTGCCGAAAAGATATTTTTTCTACAGAAGTATGTTGTTGGCTGTGTTAAGGAAGCCTTAGATGGCTATTTTCTGATTGGCTCTGAAGACTCATATGAGGCAGCATGGAATATGCTCAATGAACGTTATGGAGAGCCTTTTGTCATTGCTAAGGCCTTTAGAGACAAGTTACACACCTGGCCAAAGGTCACAGGAAAGGATAGTGCAGAGCTAAGAAAGTTTGTGGACTTTTTACAAAGCTGCCAATCTGCAATGACTAATAATGAGAATCTGAACATTCTCAATGATGGCATTGAGAATCAAAGACTTGCTGCTAAACTACCAGATTGGTTAAGTAACAGGTGGAACCGAAAGGCTACAGAGTACCAGCTGGAGCACAAAAGATTCCCACGTTTCAGTTACTTTGTAACATTCCTGTCAATGGAGGCAAGTATCGCATGTAATCCCATTACATCATACCAAGCCATAAGACAAAGTGACTTTGACCAACCAAAGACAAAACCTCAACCTACACCCATTCCTAAGAGACAAGATACAGTGAAAATCTTCACAACTAACTCTACTGAAAGAAGCATGGTCTCTTGTGTGTTTTGTAAAAGAGCAGGACACGGCTTACACAAGTGTCGTAAGTTCACTGAGAAACCTGTCGCTGAGAGAGTCAAATTTATTCAAGGCGAAAAATTATGTTTTGGCTGTTTAAATAGTGGCCATCTCTCCAAGAACTGCAGCAACAAGATGACATGCAACACATGCTCAAAACGGCATCCTACATGCCTGCATGAAGAAAGACAAAGACAAGAGGCAAAGAAAGAACCACCTAAAGAGCAACAAGTAAGTGAACTGAAGGAAACCCAGCATCAGGTAACACAGTCACAAGACATAGTCAATGAGACCACATCTAATAGAGTGACTCATGAAAGTAAAAACACACAGACATCTGCAATAGTCCCAGTCTACGTATCCACACAAAATGAGCCAAGTAAAGAAGTACTGATCTACGCTCTGCTGGACACACAGAGTGATTCTTCATTTATTCTTAATGAAGTAGCAAATAACTTGGACACAACCAAAACTCAAGTTAAGCTCAATCTATCTACAATGTCATCCAAGAAAACTACTGTACCATGCACAAAACTTGAAGCTCTGCAAATAAGAGGACTGTTTTCCAAGAAGAAACTCACTGTACCAGTTGTTTACACACGAGACTTTATACCCGCTAATCGTAGTCATATTCCTACTCCAGACACTGCAAGGGCATGGTCACATTTGGAGCATCTCACTGAACATATTGCACCCCCTTTGGACTGTGATATAGGACTCCTTTTAGGGTACAACTGCACACAAGCCTTAATGCCCAGAGAGGTCGTATGTGGTGAAGAAAACCAGCCATACGCTCAGAGAACAGATTTGGGTTGGAGCATCATCAGCTACTGTGATTCATGTGATACAGGTAATGATGTAATTGGAGTAAGTCACCGCATCATTGTAAAACAAGTTATACCAGAGACTGAGTCACCCACAAAACTAAAGAATAAGGTTCATTACATCTGCAAGACACAAGTAAAGGAAGTAACATTTCCAGATGTAATCAAAGCACTTGAATCAGACTTTACAGAGAGAGCAGTGGAAGAGACAAGCATTTCGCAAGAAGATGTCCGCTTTATTACAAAGCTACAAGAAGGAATAAAGCAAAAGCTAGATGGACACTATGAAATGCCACTGCCTTTCAAGGGCGACAGGCCAGATCTTCCCAATAACATGCCAAGTGCAATGCAACGTTTAAGTAGTCTCGAACGCAGATTCAAAAGGGACCAAAGGTACTACACAGACTATGCAAATTTTATGGCGAACATGATAGCATGTGGTGACGCAGAGAAAGTGCCGGAGAAAGAACTCTGTAATACACCTGTTTGGTATATCCCCCACCATGGGGTATACCACCCTCAGAAGCCCGGCAAGATACGTGTAGTCTTTGACTGCTCTGCACAATATCAAGACACTTCGCTGAACATGCACCTGCTTACAGGGCCTGACCTCACAAACACTTTGGTGGGAGTGCTCTGTAGGTTCAGGAAGGGCTCCGTTGCTGTAATGTGTGACGTGGAACGCATGTTTCACCAGTTTCATGTAACACCTCAAGACCAGGACTACTTACGCTTCCTGTGGTGGGAGCATGGTGACCTAAGCGTTCCACCCTCAGTCTTTCGAATGAAGGTTCATCTCTTTGGCGCTGCTTCTTCTCCTGGCTGTGCCAACTTTGGGTTAAAACATCTAGCCACGCAAGGTGAGGGAAAGTTCACTCCAAACACTGTAAGGTTCATTCAAAGGAACTTTTATGTAGATGATGGACTTGTTAGTGTTATGTCAGAGTCAGAAGCCATAAAACTAGTCCAAGAGGCAAGAGAACTGTGTAGCACAGGTAAACTAAGATTACACAAGTTCATATCAAACAGTGAAAATGTGATAAAGTCATTGCCGAGAGAAGAGTGTGCAGAAAGTATTAAGGATTTAGATTTGGCACTTGGAGAGCCATTAATGGAAAGGGCTCTTGGTGTTCAGTGGTGCGTTTCTGCTGATGAATTTCAGTTCAGAATAACTGTAAAAGAGCACCCAATGACAAGAAGAGGAATTCTGCGCACAATAGCATCAGTGTATGACCCACTGGGATTTGTGGCACCGTTCATCCTAAGAGGAAAGCAAATCCTGCAACAGTTATGTCAAGAGAAAGTTGGATGGGACGAGCCACTCTCAAATGATCTCAGCACACAGTGGGAATCCTGGCTCCTAGATCTTCAAAACCTGTCAAAGGTGAAAGTTCAAAGACATGTCTTACCTGCAAACACAGACATTGCACAGTGTGAATTACACCATTTTTCAGACGCTAGTGTGACAGGCTACGGAGAGTGTAGTTATTTAAGAACAGTAACATCAAAGGGTGATGTTCATTGTGCCCTAGTCCTGGGAAAGGCACGTGTAGCCCCAACCAAGGTCACTACTGTCCCTAGACTTGAATTAACGGCTGCAGTAGTTGCCGCAAGAACAAGTGCAATGTTAAGAAATGAACTGGAGATAAGTGATCTTGAAGAACACTTCTGGACAGATTCCAAGGTAGTGTTGGGATACGTGAATAATGATGCAAAGAGATTTCACGTGTTTGTGGCAAATAGGATTCAAAGGATACGGTCACTCACAGACCCACGACAGTGGCATCATGTACCATCTGAAAGTAATCCTGCAGACCATGCATCAAGAGGACTCAGTGTCCAACAGCTACTCAACTCTAACTGGTTTAAAGGTCCAGAGTTTTTGTGGCAAAGCGAGCTACCTGTTGAAAATGGCAAGTTTACGGAAGTCAAGCCCAATGATCCAGAGCTAAAAACAGTACATGTGTTCAACACCAAAGTAGAAGAAAGGAGAACAATACTAGACCGTCTCACCAAATTCTCAGACTGGAGAAGAGCGGTTAAAGCTATTGCTCGTCTACAGAAATTTGTGAAGGATTTTAAAGGACTCACCCAAACAAAGGGTGAAAACACAAGTGTTGAGGACAGACAAAGGGCAGAACTGTTCATAATAAAACTTGCACAAGAAAACACATTCAGCAAAGAAATCAAGGACTTAACTAGAGGAAAGGACATTCAACTGAAGGATAAGACACACAAGCTGTACAGCCTAAGTCCATTTGTTGATGAGCAGGGAGTGCTCAGGGTGGGAGGACGTTTAACAAGAGCAACTCTGCACCCATATATCAAACATCCTGCCATTATTCCCAAATCAAGTCATGTGTCGTCTTTACTTATTAAACACTACCACGAAAAGGTGCAACATCAAGGAAGAGGAATAACTGTCAACGAGCTGCGCTCCAATGGACTATGGATCACAGGATGCAGCAATGCAGTTGCTTCTCACATCTACAAGTGCACAACCTGCAGAAAGTACAGGAGACATACTCAAGATCAACGGATGTCCGATCTGCCAGAGGATAGAATGGAAGCAACACCCCCATTCTCCTACTGTGGCATTGACTGTTTTGGACCTTTTTATGTAAAAGAGGGTAGAAAAGAACTTAAAAGGTATGGTCTTCTTTTTACATGTATGTGTTCTAGGGCAATACATATTGAAATGCTGGATGACCTTACCACTGATGCCTTTATGAATGCATTACGTTGTTTTATTTCTATTCGTGGACATGTAAGACAAATTAGGTGTGACCAAGGTACTAATTTTGTTGGTGCTAAGGGAGAGTTTTTGAATGCACTAAAGGATTGTGACAAAGAACAGTTGAAACAATATGGATGTGAGTTTGTTCTGAACACCCCCTCTTCAAGTCACATGGGAGGTGTTTGGGAGAGGCAAATTAGAACTATTAGAAGTGTTTTAACTTCTATTTTGGATCACACTTCTAAGAGACTTGACAATTCCTCACTCAGAACATTTCTTTATGAAGTCATGGCTATTGTGAATAGCAGGCCATTAACAGTAGAGAACCTAAATGATCCAAATTTAGAGCCTCTTACACCGAATCATATTCTCATGATGAAGTCCAGTGTTATTCTACCTCCCCCTGGTGAATTTGTGAGCCAGGACCTGTACCTAAGAAGGAGATGGCGCCAAGTTCAGTTTTTGGCCAATGAATTCTGGACTAGGTGGAAAAAGGAATACCTTCTCAATCTTCAACAGAGACAAATCTGGCAAAGAGATAAAAGGAATGCAAAGGTGAATGACATTGTTATTCTCCAAGAGGACAATTCTCCAAGGAACAAGTGGAAATTGGCAAGAGTAACAGAGATATATCCAAGTGCAGATGGAAGAATTAGAAAGGTTAAGCTTTTGCTCAGTGATTCAACCTTGGATAAGGATGGCAAAAGGACTGTCAAACCAGTGTACCTTGATAGGCCAGTACACAAAACTGTGTTATTGCTAGAAGCAGAATAAATGCTAAATTGTAAACATGTTCCTATTATGATGTTTAAGTAGAAATCACAATAGTTTTGTGATTTGGTGGGAGTTTTACTGCCTTACTTTCAGTTAATGTATTTTGTTTTGCACTATGCATATTTTATATGCCATTAGGTCATTTATTGTGAAAATTCTCATGTAGGAACTATTGTACTGCATTTTGGTTCCACTGGTGCACCTGAGGGAGATGCACGCCCATGTTGATGTGTGAGCATGGCAAGTTGAAGCAAGAGAAGCCAATTTAATTAAGAGAAAGTTGTTTCTTAAAAGTATCTGTAAAGTGCTCATTTCTGCCTCAAAGCATGGGTCAGCCAGCGAGGTATGTTTGTATGTTATATAGATCATTTTATGTCTTTAATTCACTCGTCTTACTATCTCATTGGATTTTATGTTATGTTTTAGTTCGACGGTGGCGTAGTTTGTGATCAAGGTGAAGCTGTAACAACCCCAAGATCTTACAACTAACATTAAAGCCAACTTCATGCCATCAGTAAAAGAACTCTTTATTGACTTTAAGAAGAGGTAGAAGTGATACTTGTGGTTACTAAACAAAAAGTCCAGAACTTCAGCCATTCTAACCCAAGTATTAAAACAAGAAATTCACCCTCTAAAAACAAATTCACTTTAATCTAATATCTACAGCTGGAGAATTTTGGAATTCTACGACAAACGTTTTCCAAGTGGTTCACAAACAATAAATTAGACATTGATTTGGTGAGATAAAGAGTTATATTTCATGAGTCAGCAAGTGCCAGTTCTGGACAACAAAAGCATTCTCTAATATACTTCAAACAACAGTCATTTCAACAGTTATTTTATCATTTCAAAATGTTAGTACAATAACACCACAACCAATGTCCAGTGTGACTTCCAACAGTTCAAAGTAATGGGCTTCCATTGTACTGGTGCTAAATATAACTGAAAGCATTGAAAAATATGGAAAAACATTGAGCAGAAACAGACTGATAAGTGAATCCTGCTACAGATTGACAAGGAGGTTTTTGCTGCAGCACCCTCTTTTGCTAGACTGACCTAACAAAAGCCAGCACCCACTTAAAAGCTGGTAATGGAATACACATTTTTCCCTAGCAGTGGTTGCTGACTGTTATCTAGGCCTGTGTGCCTGAGGCTTAATGAGAAATTTATTAAGTGGATACACTCAAAAAAGTAAACTAAGGCATTTGTTTGATTAATTCAATAAACATTTGTCTATTTAACATGAACATATTGAATTTTTGTTTTTAAATCATTAGCACTTGTTGGTTTAACATAAAATAACAAAACGTTTAATGAACTAGATTTGCATTCTTCAGTTCAATGAAATGTAACTATTTTAAATCAACAACTCTAAAACTGATGCCTAGTGCGCATGCTCAAACTTCCCAGAAGTGAAGAGGCGGGAACGTGGACAAAGTTATGTGAACTGCCGTTTCCCTCTGCGGAATCTTCCACACTACAGGTAAGTAATAAATAACTGAAAGTATCTTAGTCAAACTAAGTTATTCCATCGGTTAATTGTTCAATAACGTTTTTAACTCCGAATGTGTAACTTGTCATTTTTCCAATGCAAGTCTGCATTGGAAATTAGACAGCGGGAGCAGAGCAAATACAGTGAAAATCGGGTACCGTCTAATACCAGATTTCTAATCCGCTCTGGCTATATTTATATCATTATTAGCATTTCCACTTATTCCTTTTCATTTTTTCTTGTTACCCGTTTCTGTAGCTAGTCTTATAGTGTTTTGAGCGGTCATTGATATGTTTAATACAATATTTAACACGTTTGTAATTCCCTTTCATGGTAAATGAAGTTAGCTAAAGCTAATATGGCTGTCTTATAGAACTTTTACCTTGCTCTGTTAGCAGTAACTTTGCTTTTAAATTACGGTTATTGCAAGACATGGTCTTTCTTCCTTTTTTCATTTGCATTTCTTCTTTCTTTCTCTCTTTTTTTTTTAAGCGTTTGGCCTCTCGCATTGATGTAAGTTAAACTGTAGCGTGCGCGAGTTGCTAAATATTAGCTGTGTCCAAATTCAGGGGCTGCATCCTTCGAATTGACTTGAACGCTAGTGCATGGGAAAAAGAGCATGAACACGAGGTCAGAGGAAAAGGCAATGGCGGATAGTTATGAAGATCGCCTGTAGGACCTTTACCGTAACTACCAGCATCTTTATTGCATGGTGTGAAACACTGCTGTTACATTTTGCAACCGATTGGATATTTATCCGTGAATTTTATATTGCAAGAAGTATTTATATGTTTTTGTATTTTTTTAAATACATTTGCAACAAAGTAAAAAAAAATCCACTGTGAAATTTTTATAAAATATTTTATCTGTTTTCTTTACCATAGTAACACCTCAAAGAAAGCTGCCCCCTTTTTCTGATTGTTTGTGCCTCCTCTTTAATACGTGGTAAGTTTTTGCCATCATACATTTTTATGATAGTTTTATGATTTAATCAAAAAGAAAAAAAGGGTGCCAATAAAACCATCCTTAAAAACTGCTTCTCTTTTTTTCTTTCAGTGACTTGTATGTGGCAGTGCAAGCGTTGTTCCATCAGGGAGAGTAGTGGGTACAAATTATTGAAACACTGTAGATTACATCACCATTATGGACCCAACCAGTGTTATCTTTGTATATATGTAAATTGTCCATGCACATTTAAGACTTGGTGTGGACTAAAAACACATGTTTACAGATGTCATTCTTCTCATTTTAAACAGACAGCTGTCAGTTCAGTCACTTTTAGGTGTAAGTTATGTGACTGCAGTGACCTTACCACAGAGAGAGATTATTTTGGACATATTGGATCACATTTATGAAATAGTGAGTATTACAGGCTGCTCTTTCAAGACAAATATCTTTGGTACATTTCACACAAAAAGAGGAAGCATCATTTAAATTCACTCAAAGATTTCAAGGTAGGTTTAGTGGTGTGTGTTGACCCAGCACAAAATTCTGATGACCCTGAAGTAGGGGTGGGCGATATAAACAATATACGATAGAAACAATATAAATTTGGCCAACGGTAGAGATTTTGACTATCTGGGGATGGGCGTTCAGGTACACACCGGCTCACTCCTTGGCGGCCGCTTATCGGGGCCTGGAGCCTGGGGCTCGCTCGGGCCACTTCGGAGGTGGGGTGCCCTCAGCCTCTCGGCCTGGGGCTCGGTCACTCAGGCACAGCTGGCTGCCGGCGGAGCTCACGGGCGCGTCACTGCAACTCCCCCTGGCTTCTGCTCCGCGGCTGCTGAGTGACCCCTCATCTGGGACTCTCCTCAGCTCTTTCTGGGACAGTGGCGCGGCTGCCCCTCTGTTAGTCTTCCTTGGTCTCTTGTGTTCTGGGGGCCTCTGGATGTCTGGAGTTTTGATCTCCTCCATACCTGCTTCATGCCCCGGAGGACGGGGCTGTGGCCCCCCCCCCCCCACACCCTCTAGCAGATCATTACATGAAGGAACCTTTAAAAAAAAAAAAAAACAAGCGCGTCCATGCTCACAGGTGTACACACGGGTGATCACACCCACAAACTACACCCTTTTTGGCTCCTACCTCAAAGCACACTGTGTTCTGTTGATCTTATGTGCTGCACAATAATGTTTAATATTTAGTATTTACTGTCATATTCCCATATATCATTGTGATGTTGTTTATTCTATTACTCTTGTTCTCTTCTGCTTGTTTTCTTTTTTCTTTCTCAACAGGTGATCCAGGTGATCGATATATGCATTTTCTTTTCTTTCTTTCTTTTTTTCCTGCCCATTCTGTTGGTTTTTGTTTTTTGCCCTTCTCCCCCGTTCCTCTTCTCAGCTGTTTCTCTTTCCCTCTTTCTTTCTCCCCTTCTTTCCTCCAGTCAAGTCTGTCCCGTATTCAGCAAGTGAAAATAAAATAAACAATAAAAGGTGAATCAAATGGACCATTATGGCAAGGCTGGGATGGTCAATTTGGTAAAGTAAATCCGTTGGGCATCTTTCTTTGCCTTTAGACAATAATTCTGATGGCAAAAGAGCCAAACGGGACAGGCAAAAAAAAAAAGAAAAAAAAGAGAGATTTTGACTATACCGCTCTATCGCGATAGCGCATGTTGAAGATGTCATCAAGCTGCGCCTGTTTTGGTCGAAAGCATCGCAGCGGCTACAACCATTATCATCTGCAAATTATGCCAGGCGACAGTCATAGCAAAGAGATGAAGCACTTTTGAAATATGGGGAAAGCCAAAAACTGCGCTTCCTCCACTTCCGTAACATTGATTCGTTAATGTTGAATTCTCTCGCAGCTGTTCTATTCCCATGTTGTTGCAGTATATTAATAACTAACCTCTTATTGTGGATGAATGATCTCAGTTGTTCTCCTGACTGAAGTTTGGCCCGTGTATAGCATCCTGCTATGCGATTGCATTTGTCCCTGACCACCAGAATCCCTCACGTTAACTTTTATCGAGTGGAAAAAAGTTGGCGTTCATCCTCCAGGTTCACTGTGCTAATGTTATGCTAACATAGCTGTGTCGCTAGCAATCACGTAGCACAAGATTATATACCAGGTAGTCCAACTTCAGTAACCCTGCAAATGCCACTGCTGTTTAGTTTTCTGTCTTCATTTATGTTGGAAGTGGTAGCAGAGCTGTACGTTTTAATAAGTTTCAAAAATCTCTCAGTCAGAACATGGTATGTCATGTTTAGGTGGAAACTAGCGAGCTGACTTCCTGTTAACTTCTAACTCCGTTAAATTTAATAAATTCTGTTTTCATGGATGACTGGATGTTAAACTTAATTGTTACACCTGGTAAAGCAGCAACGCTGATGATTTTACTAAAGATGAAAGAATTTAGACGGTTTTTAACTCTTAGTGTTCGTTTGAATGGAAGAGGACGGAGTTTTGGACCCAGATTACTCCGCGAAGCTCCTCACTATGGCAGCGGTAATGCTCTGACAATCCATCAAGCAGTTCGGCTTACCAAAGTTGTACTAAAACATTTTTTAACAGATTTCTGCATGCCAAAATCGATTCAAGGTCAGTAAGCACAACCAGAATTCATACATAAGGCACACTCTAGATTTTTGAGAAAATTAAAGGATTTTAAGTGTGCCTTATAGTGTGGAAATTACGTTATACAGAAGAAAAGAATATATCGCGATATATATCGCTACCGCACATGCTTCAAATTATATCGCGATATAAATTTTAGGCCATATCGCCCAGCCGTATCCTGAAGGTGTAGGTGCTAGTTGCTGTTGGAACTGAGTTGGTGTCAGGAAGTAATCATTCCACTGAAAATTTGGCAGAGCTTGTTGAACAGAACATAGCTGGGATATTGTTAAAATTGGAATACATATTTTAAATACCAGCCACAGCAGTAGATGGCTTGGTGGAGGAGTTGAGTTTTTTGTTAAGTTCTGCTTGTACTTCAGTCACAAAACGAACTGTTGAAGAGGTATTCAAGAGCCATAACCTTCATATCGGTCAGGCTGTTGTTGAGGAGCTTGCCAATAATGTGTGCATTTCTAACCCTGTATCAAAAATTTTAGCTAAGTGTGGCCCTCTAGGAACTTCATTTAAATGAAAACAATACTATAAGGTTAACTTTAGGGTCGTAGAGCCTGTTGAGTACATTTTATCTGTTGATCAACAAAAGTCATGTCAGTACATTCCTTTATTAAAGTTATTGCAAGAATTATTGAGTCAAAATCACTTACTTGATAGAGTGATTGAGCAACAAGAAAGGACAAGAAAAAAGTGAGGATTTGGCTGATGGTCTGAGTGTTTACAGGTCTTTCCGAGATGGCAAACACTTTAGAACCAATAGCCTTTTAGCTGTTGACGTGCTGAGAATCTCCATTACACTTTACATTGATGATTTTGAGGTTTGCAATCCTCTTGGAACCTCACGCAAAAAACACAAGCTTTGTGGTATTTGTTAGGTCTTGGATAATTTGCCTCCAGGCTCTCATTCAGCACTAACATTTACCTAGCTGTTCTTTGGAAAAGTGATGATTTAAAGACATTTGGGTTTGAAAAGGTGTTGGAACCCCTGTTAAAAGATCTTGTGATCTTGGAAGAAGATGGTGTGTTTATTGCTCAGATGAATGAGTTTGTTAAAGGCACCGTAAATTGCGTAATAGCTGATAACCTAGCTGCTCACGGGCTTGCAGGTTTTGTTAAAAAAAATTTCTGGGAAACACGTATGTAGATTCTGTGTCGCTAAGAAAAATGAAATTCAGTTTTTGACTGCAGATGTTTTTGAGTGTAGAACACGTGAACTCCATCAGGCTCACTTACAATCTGCATTGGAAACCTCAAGCCTGTGTTGTGGGGTTAAATGTGACTGTGTTTTGACTAAAAAAGTCTCTCTCATTTTGATGTTATTGCAGGCTTTACCCTGGATATAGTACACGATTTATTTGAGGGCATTATACCTGTAGAACTAGCAGAATGCTTGGCTGATTTGATCTCCATAAAGTATTTCACCTTAGAAAAACTTAACAGTTCAATCCAAAGTTTTGAATACAAATGGGAAGATAAGACAAATTTTCCTCACCTCATACCACATACCTAGAGTCATTGTGACAGCATGTTGACTGTAACATTCTCATACAAATTGTGATGTTGCCTCAAATGCAAATCGTTAAAATTTTGAGATTAGCAACGAGACACCTGGCATTGAGGAAAGGATGTCTTGAATACCAAACAGTATTAAGCGTTGCAATAAAGAATTTCTGGAATTTGGTATTGGAAGGAAATGGTCATCAGTATTTGTAAATAGAAATGTCTATGAACTTTGAGCTGTTTAGTACTAACACTTCTATACCTTTTTTATTTTACCAGCTGAATTAGCCTTTTGTCGAGTCCGGTCCCCCTAAGTTACTCTTGCTACGTCTGACAAACATGACCAGTGCAACAGATGTGCGAGCAGGCATGCTTCATAATGTTTGGTGCATTTATCTGGGAGTGGGGCCTTCCACACTGTTTAATCCATTCACGTTGTTTTTGGCTTTGTGACTGGAAAGAACACAACTCCTCTAGACACAATCTCTCGGGGTATCGGTGGGCGCACCACTTCACCATCTTGCTTGAAGTCAATGTTTGTCAGACATAGTAACGGTTGCTATGATGTGTAATTGGACAATGGCTCTTTCAGGGGAGGGGCCGGTGAGAGGTCAATTACGCCACCTCTTTTGTTTTATGTTTTTCCTTTACTATCTATGGAATACTAAGATTCTACTGACATGAGATGTTTATTTTATAATTTGTGTATTGGAGTAATTACTAACAACTACTTTCGTGGTGTAATTTCCTGTTTATTACTTTGACTACTTAGATTTTATGAACAGCATAGAAACAGTTTTACTTGTTTTATTTTACTTTTGCAAATTTAACTTTGTCGTCTTATATTTTTTCATGTAGGATACGGACAGTGAGGCAAAAAGCTACATGGAGCAAACTGTAATAGGCGTGTACGTCATCCAAAAGGAGGGTGCTGAACCTGAAGATGACCCAGAGGACATTGGTGTCCTGATTGAGGGTGTGGAGGCTCTCACTGATTTGGGTAACATTGCACAAGCATGTGCTCTGTTGTTTGGACTCATATACTGTTCGAACCTGAGCTACCCACCAGAACTTAAATGCACCTTTGAAGTCCTCCAGAAGATACTTTTAAATCTTGATGGACAAAAGCTCAGTTTCTGAAAAACGAGCTTAAGGGGTGAGAGCACTTGAAAATGACTGATAGAAGGTCTTGAATGGTTTATTGGTGCAATGGTGATTTCCAGTATATAATGTTAATATTTGAGTTGTTTATATTATATTTTTTTCTCTCATTTAAAAAGAAATAATTTTTTGTTAAGTTTTTGGATTCTCTCTGTTGGGCAAATCACCTTTTATACAGCACTGCAGATGATTTTTGTTTGTCCTTATATGGATAAGGATATGGATCGTTTTACTTCCTAAAATGTTGTTGTTGTTTTGTTTTGTTTTTTTAAATCCCTGTATTTTTTTCCCTATGGATTTTGTTGTTGTTGTATTGCACCCAAATTATTTCTATACTTTTTTTTTTCCATATTCACACAATAGTAATTCTATTTTGTCAAATGTTTTAACTTGCCACGTGGGAAATGTATTTTTATCTTTTAGTTTAATTTTTTAAAATACAGTTGACATATTAGTTTATTGAGCAAATTTTGCATTCGTTTTTAGTTGTGGAAGCTTTGGTTCCAACATAGTTCAGATGTCATTACCTGTTTAAATAAGTATTCTAATGTTTTACCTTTTAAAGTGGCATAATGCTTGCAGGTGTACAAAAATGGTAAGCTTTTAGGCTATGTTCACACTTCAGGCGAAAGCACATCAAATCCGATTTGTTTTTTTTTTATCCTATGCGACCCATATCTGATCATGGTATGACAGTGTGAACGGCGCAAATCCGATATTTTCAAATCCGATCTGGGTCACTTTCGTATGTGGTATTGAATCCGATACATAGCCGATGTTTTAGAAAGCGACTGCTGTTTGAATGGTGAGGTCGCATTAAATCCGTCTTTTACGTCACTGACACAAGACAGACGCCAATTATCAGCGCCTGAGAAGACATCGCGAACGCTTCCTGGCCATCCAGTGTAGATGTTAGTGAAACTGTTGGGAAGACAACGTGAACATTTTATTTGTATAATCTGCAGATTCTGACAGAAATCTGCAACTATCCTTTAAAGCACCGCTCCTCTCTAAAACAGCAATAAGGATAATTATTTATTTATTTACATTACTATGTAAATAAAAATATAACTTAAAGCAAAAATTGGGAAACGTAAAGTCCAAAGTCTTTATATTAAGGGCCATCAGTCAAACAATATTGTTTGCTCTGGGTCTAAACAGAGCGCGTTGTGTGTGACGTCTTCTTTTGCGCATGCGGGCCGCTTTGAGGGTTCACACTAGAGCGCGTTTGCTGTCACATTTTATTTGTAGTGTGAACAAGCAGACAAAAAAATCGGATTTGATCAAATCGGAATTGAGCATTAAGACCTACAGTGTGAACGTAGCCTTATATTGTCCAGTAAATCCAGTTAATAAAGTTAATGTTATCATAATCTGAATGTGACTTTTTATTATTGTAAAGTAGTGGGTTTCTAAATGTGTAACAAATGAAAACAAATCTAATTGAAATAATTAGATTGAAATGAGTGAAATCATCAACCCCCATATTGGTTCATTAAGCAAGACTAGCAGTAATTGCCTTGATTAACAAAGTAGTTGTTCAAACAACAAGATTTTGTGTTTTCCTAAAGTTTTTAACTTGTGTAGGATGAATTAAAACAAATTTCACTCTACATACTTAAATAAATCACTTCAAATCAATGTAAGTATACTACGTTGATCCAACGTAATTAGATTTCATTAAACCACCAAATGTCAAATGTGTTGGTTTGACATGATCAAAAATGGTTTATTGTACTTGGTTAAATTGCGTGGAAAAAGGTGCCACGATTAAATTGTGTTCATCCAACAACAGATTTTTTTGAGTGTAGATTGTAGCATCATTTGATCAAGTTCAACGTGTAACACAAAATGTAGTTGTCAAGTAAACTTTAAAGAACGTTAAGCAAGTTGGGAATTGCAGAGTTCATGTCAGTGAACGTGTTTATCATATTCTTCCCATAAATTTCCCAATAAACAGACCACTGGGTGCACCGAAGAGCCTGAGAGATGTGATTATAACAGTTTTTGGATGATAATGAAGCTGTATGGCACAGAGAACTTGCAAGTTAGAGTTGGGATACTTGATAAAATTGTTGATTTTGGGTCTTTCTTTAGGATCAACTGACTGTAGGAAAACTCCTTTAAAACAAATTCTTGCCTTAAAGTATCGAAAATAATTACTCCATAAAACTGCAAGAAAATATTATCCAATCTAAACTCATTTATTCTTAAAGTTTTTGATCACAAATCAAATCTTCAAATCCCTAAAACATTTTCTGGTTTTAAGATATCCTACTGCTTAGGCTGGGCATGAGAAGAAATAACAGCTCAAAAAGGGTGGAACAAAGCCAGTTTTGGGGAAAGCGGGGTCTGTTTTCACATTAGGAAACATGTCACCAGCCACAAATACACCACTTAATTGTTTAATCACATTCACTGATAATAAGTACCTGAGCAACAGCAAATGAAGGGGTAGGAAAAGTGGGAAACAGAGCAAAGTTTAAAAACAGTGATTGTGTTTCACAAACTACTAATGATTTTTTTTTAAAGAAAACCCTGCACTGCGCTTCACTGTGATCAAGAAGGTATTTAACAGACACTTCAAACTGATAAAAAACTAAAACTGCTGCTCAATGTCCTGTGATAACATGGTCACAACTCATCACTGACAACCTTCTTTGCATTAATGCCACTGAGCATTAATTTCAAATCTGTCCATACACTGGATGAACGCTCATAATAAAAAGATTATGACCAAAGTTTAGACATTAAGCTCAATTAGAGTAGACTGCTCTAAACACTTGGTTTTATATTTCTTTCCCTAGAAGCCCCACCCACCTTAAACTTTGTGTTTGCATGAAGCAGCCAATCAGAACAAAGCTGGCTTAAAGGGAAGGGAGCTTGTTTCAGAGAGGATGAACCCCTCATCCTTGGCTGCACAGGCCAAGTGTAAAGCCAAATGTTTGAGTGTTTCTTTCTGATATGAAATAAATATGGCCAGCACACTTTAATTTTTAAGTATGCAGACATTCACAAAGCATTTCATAAATGCTGATGGCTTCTTCTATTCCTGCTGAGAAAATATCTGCAGCATAGAGAGAGCACAGGTAGAGCAAACCCATGAAAAACTATTTGCTATTTATATGAACATCTCTCTGGATTTCTGACCACAGCCATTAAATGCATAGATTTGCCCTGGGTCCTGTTGTGTGGGTTTATGATATATAAGAATAAACAGTGACTGGAGCAGAAAGTGACCTCTCTTTTTCTTCTCCATTTTCAGCACAAGAACCGAAGTTACAACTCGAGGATCAAACACACCAGCAACGCATAAAGCTTTTTTTAGTCTTCACTTCTATGGTATATTCCCTTTCATAAAAAATCAATATGAATAAAATGATGGCTTATTTAGAGTAACTGATATCCCACTGTTTTACATGATGGGATGAAAAGTCCCACTGCCTTTCTATTAAACAGCAGCATGATGCTAGACTCTCTTCACAAAGCATACTGCAGTTTCTAGACTATTCTAATAATTTTCCGCTATCAGCATTTGTGCAATTGGAAACCAAACTCTATATAATGCAAACCACTCCATTTAAGTCTCACCATTAAGAAACCATTAATTTAATGATTTCATCATTTCAGAAGCCTCATTATACACAAACTCCACTTTGGGGGGGGGGGGGGGGGGGGTGAAATATGGGACTTTCTACGCTCAAGCTCATGGACTCTCTCATCCAGCAGAGGGCAAACTTAAGCCTGATGTGCAGGCGTCAGCACATTGAAATTGTTTGGTACTTCTCTTTTTGCAGACTCATTTGCATTAGATGGCTGTAAAAGTGGGGAAACTGACGGTACAGTCCACTGGGACAGGCTCTGGCAGGATGAAACATGCTGGATGCAGTAACTCCAACCGGTTTTGATGGGTAGTGAGGCCTCTGGAGCCACACAATGGATGTGTTTGTGATTTTAGATATGGCTTAAGTGTCTGTCTTCCAAACAACAGCTGCTGTTTAGTGCTGTGGAGCCATTTGTCTCGTCGGGTCTTGTTGACTGCTTGTGAAACGCCACCAGATGGGTTGTCATGACCCAAGCATTTCGCCAAGCAGCCACTCACTCAAAAGGCCAGGGAGGTCTCAGGGATTCATGCAATTACAGTCCCTGCGGTGTCAGTCATCCCCTGGAAAACACACTTGCTGCAACCGAGTGACACCAACACTGCGGTGACTTTGAATTCCATGTAAGCATCACATTGAGTTTGCTTTTTTTTCCCCCTCCCCCAGGCTGACATACTGTAATAAAGCTCCTGTTTCCTCAAGGATTTCCTGTGTGTAGTATGAGCTCAGGCAGGGGAGCACTGCTGCAGCACCTGATGATTAAGTGCACACACCAGTGGGTTGTTACAAACAGCAATGCCACTGCAGCAGAATTAGCAATCTGCAATGCATTTAAGAAAAAAAATACAAATAACCCCAAAGAACAAAAAATGTCATCTGGTGGTTTTAAAAGTGAGAAAATCTATTCTCTCACTGTGTGTGTGTGTGTGTGTGTGTGTGTGTGTGTGTGTGTGTGTGTGTGTGTGTGTGTGTGTGTTGCATTATTCATTTCACAGAGGCAGAGCTCTAAGAAGCAGATCCAAATCCCATTTCTTTGTGTACACTGTAAACAAGTTTCCATACAAATACAGAGGCACAAGGTGCATTTTTTTTTTGCAGACACTGTGAAGACAGACTTGATCAAATTGCCACCAGGTAGCAGCTTTTATATGTGTGAGAATTGCATGAAGGAGCATCTTCAAAAGCAGAGACTGCAAAGGTTGTGCTATAAACGCGAATGAGCTCAGTTTGACCGAGGACGTCGCTCCTTTTCCCCCAGAGTCAGCAGAATGAGAAAAAGATTACTGGTGCTAATGAGCGAGAGAGGGTCTTGAGTACAGGAATTCAAAGTGCAAACATGATTGAGATAGGCCTTCTGATGCTAGTTTACTAGGCAGGGAGGTGGGGGGAGGAAGTGTGAAGAAAATCAATCATGATTTCCATAGACTCCAGTGAGGGAGTCAGAGTGATAACTGTGCATTACAATGGACCCCATGCATAATGAGAGCAGGGATCAATACTTGGCGCATTCATGCTGGTGTTTGCCCTGCTGTTGGCCAAAAAAGCTGCGGTAATTAAGGAGTCTCCCCTCAATCCAAATACCTTTCAGCTTAGCTCCTGAGCACCGCAAGGATCCGTTTGCTGTGTCTCCTCTGATGCAAGTTCAATATTTGTAGAAACAAATGACTTTTAGTTTAAAAACACCCCAAACAATCCATGCAGTAATAAGACGCACAAATAAGCCTCGGGGGAATTTAAATTATATGCCAAGACAAAAGTCCAATATTTCTTAATAGCAGATTTAGTCAAGTGATCAGTTTCCATTTGGGCAGCAGCAGTTAATGCATATTCATTGCACGAGACAATCAGTTTAGTTTCGTTAAACTTTCACAGCCTTGTTATGAATTTGTAATCAGAAGAATTTTGGGGGGGGGGGGTTCTGGGCATTGCTGATGCAGAGATTAGCAAAAGTTGCAAATGGGTTGAAACTCAGGGAGTTAATTGGGATTTAGTGTGCGCGCAGGGCCGCGGGGCTGTCAAGGGCCAAGATAATCGAGCTAGCCTGCTGTGACCAAGGGGATGGAGAAGAAAGGAGCAGCGTGACACATAGAGGCAAAAAGTTAAGCTCTGAATTGATATCAGAGCAGTGGGAAACTTACAAGCAGCGAAAAGGAAAAAAAATCCTAGATTTATTAAATATGCGAGTCAAATCTTGAACAAAATCGCACAGTGTAGCTGGAATCATAGAAAATGTTAACTAAAGAGGAGCTCTTTGACTATGTGATAAATCATGTAATCAAAAAGCTTCCAGCAAGAAAAGATCTTCCACTTATCAAGCACTGCCTACCTCATGCAATCCAATTAAAAAGCTCTGCTGTAATAATTATCAGTCCATCCAGTTAACATGCATGGCGGGGAGGGAGTTTTTGAGTTTTAGGAGCATAACTGTAGCATATATGGCAAAGCTGCTCTATTACTTTGCATTCAACTGCATGATGTGAACACTTTATTCCCAACAAAGTGTCTAATCAGTGTATATCCCACCAAGCCAATGCAAGACCCCCTAAGAGTTCATACATTGTAGTACAACACTGCCCTCTAGTGACCATTTGACCATTTTCATAATGTATTTGCTGCAAATTCCCACGTAACATGCTTGTTTTTGCACCAATATGTGGTATATTAATCCTACAAGATGACATCAAAAATAGCCATCAACTATAGCTTCTATTTCTACTTATACACCAAGGTGGCATGCTCTAAATATGGCTATGAAACACAGTATGCTCAGTGTAACCACAGATAGGTTAAACAGTCCAGCTAAACAACATTAAAATTACCTGACCCACACTAGAGGGGGCAACATAATGTCTTAAGGTGACATTTACAAATTTATAAACTTAATAACAGAATAATTGAAATAATAAATAATAGAAAATTAGATTATTGGTGCTGCAACTAACAGTTATTTCCACTAAAATGTTATTTGATTAATATTATTATAATACAATATTCTAATAATACCATACTATATTATTAGATCTGCAACATATCCAACACACTTTGAAGACTCCAAAATTCTCAAATTAAATTCTACACACCACAAAAACAGACTGAGAAAAGGGAAGCATGAGGGTTGAATGAGCCATCCCTACACATAATGTCCTACATTTCCCAGAATGCTTTTAGATAAACACATTAAAGGGACTTCCTCTTTTTTGCTGCACCCCTGCAGGAGGATCATGTGGAAACAGAGCACAATCGTAACATCAGTACGGGTTATAATAAAGAAAGACAGCTAGAAGAAGCAGCTTTCTCTGCCCCCACGAATTCCCCCAGATGTTCTTGCACATTATGATGGTTTAGAGATTTCTAACATCACCCCCGAGCTTCAGCCCACCCCCGAGCTTCTGATCTGTGATAAGGAAGATGAGAGGTACTGTTGGTGTTACAGATAACACAATCAAAGTACTATAAAGCCATTTGTGATATCCCATCACCTCCATTTAGCTGTGGGAATAGCAGAAATCCAACAATGACATCGGTGTAGGAAACATCTTCAGTACAGGATTATTTTCCCTACTGGTTTCAATGGAATACCAAAGTATCCTAAAATAGTCGCAGCACACCTGCTGTCCATTCATTTCAGGTGTTTATAAACATGTCACATCTTGGCTCGAACTGATAAGCATGACCATGTGACCATGTGCTTTATACCATTGGGACGCCTGCAGAACCATGCAAACCTAATCGCTGTGTCATTAATCTATGAGGAAAAGTCTCATGGGATGGCTGTCAACAAGACTATAAATAGAAACTCCACAGAAAGAGAGAGGCGACTCATCAAAGAGAACTTTTCTGCAGCGTTAAGGATTTGCACAGAACCAAAAAAACAACAAAAAACAAAACAAGCAAGCAAAAAAACAAAACAAAAAAACCCCCCAAAAACAAAATGGTTTGAAATCGCAGCACGTCCTGCTGGTGGGCTAAAAGTGGCCACGGGACAGATAATGAAACGGACACTGGTGTCTGAAGAGCCGTTTAGTCTGATTCTATTTTCTCTCACAAAGTTGACGGGTAAGAGGAGATGAAAGATCCCAGAATTAGAATAAGCAGTGAGTGAAAGGACATCATAAATATTTTATGCACAATAATATCAGCGTGCTGGAAAAAAACAAAACAGAACACAGACAAACCCACGGCAGAAATGAGGACAAAATGTTTAAACACAAGTCAACGATAAATAAACGACTCATATGACAGACAGAGAGACTACTGTGGCAGAGCATCCCAACCTGTTGGATGAACACAGCCACCTTCCATCTACACCAGTTAATTTAGCCAATTTTGCCATAATAAAAGAGCCACAATAAAAAAGTTTATAAAAAGATCAAATTGATATTTACTAGAACTGAGTTCACGTTATTGGTGCGACCCTCTGACACAGCCCCAGTTTCTCATGTAATCCCTTTGGAAAATGAATTGCCCGCTCCTGATCTACACTATCTGTTATGGTTCACATGTTCAGTTTAAATGATCTGGATGCTATCTAACACTGTTAACATAAAATAGTTCAATTAAGTTCAATTTTATTTATATAGCACCAAAATCATGAAAACAGTCACCTCGATGTGTTTTATAAAGACCGTACAGTAACACAGAGAAAACCCAATAATCAAAAGACCCCATGAGGAAGGAATTGGTGACAGGAGGAAGGAAAAACTCCCTTTTAACAGGAAGAAACTTTCAGCAGAACCAGGCTCAGGGAGCTGTGACCAGTTGGCAGTGATGGGAGGAAGACGGGACATAGCAGTGTCTTTTTATACAGCTTAACAGACATGTTTAGAAGTTAGCATTTATGCTCTAGACACAAAGTACATGAATCCCGGTCATTTCGACTTCTTCTTCCAGCTGCTCCCTTTAGGGGTCACCACAGCGAATCATCTCCCTCCATCTCACACTGTCCTTAGCATCCTCTTCCATCACATCAACCCTCTACATGTCCTCCTTCGCTGCATCCATGAATCTCCTCTGTGATTTTCCTATTTTCCTCCTGTTAGCAGTTTCATATTCGACATCCTTTGCTCAATATATCCACTATCTGTCCTCTGCACATGTCCAAACCATCTGAGCGTTGCAAACTTCAACTCTGCCACCTACAACTCAGCCTCCTGTTGTTATGTCAGTGCAAGTGTCTCCAAACCGTACCTCATAACTGGTCTCACTACCATCATGTAAACCTTAATTTTCACTCTTGCTGCTATCCGTCTGTCTCAAATCACCCTCGACACTCGTCTCCACCCCCTCCACCCTGACATCACTCTCTTTTTCACTTCTGTTGTACATTGCCAATTGATTTGAATGATTGACTCTAGATATTTAAACCAGTAAGCCATTTGAGTTCATCATTTTATCCATGTATTTGCTGCATCTGCCTACTGTGTTGTATATAATATAATCCTGTTTTCAGAAAAGTTCAAAATAAAGTCAAAATAAAACTATATCCTATTATCTGCAAATCATCCTCATCATAAATTATGTTGCAAAGGAAACCTATATAATGCTGACACTGAAGAATTAAGGATTTTTTAAACAAATAAGCTCATTTTAAATTTGAAGTGAGCAGCATGTTTCAAAACAGCTAGGACAGGACCATGTTTACCTTGTGTTGCATCACCTGCTCTGTAAGCGTTTCTGAAGAAGGAGACTATTCTCCCATTTTTGTTTAATAGAGGATTTTACCTTTTCAACCCTGATTCTTTTACTGATGTAATATGGGCTGAATGTCGTTTGGCATTGTCTTGCTAAAATAAGCAAGACCTTTCCCAAGAAACTCCTCATCTACTGTTGCTTTGGTGTTGATGCTGCTCTAAAACTAGTATACATCTTCTGTGTTAGTGGTACTTTTGCACATGTGCAAGTTCTCCATACAGTGGTATCTGTAACGTTACAGATACCATCCGGGATGCTTTAATTAGTCAAAATAAAGGGAGGTTTTCTACTTTCCTCTCAGTTACATAAACTTTGAACCAGAGCCGGGAGCTGCATTTCTGAATCATGCTTGTATGCTTTTTTTCTTCATCTTTGTTGGTTAAATTTTAACTTTGGTTTAGGAATCAAAGACTAACTGTTACTGACAATGTTCCTAAGTACATGCAGAGATTTTAACCACCATGTCTGTTATGAATGGAGTGGGTTCAGAGATTATAGCTGAGGGCTATAAATGGTTATTTTTCCATCATTTGGCCTTTGCTTCTATATTAAAAATGTATGGAATTTGCAGGCTCGCGGCATGCGTTCGACTCATGTGTTTCATTCTGAAGTCCCCTGATTCCCAGTGTGAGTGGGCCTGCACCTTCACGCTGAGAGGAAAACAAACCAGCCTCTCTCAATTAAACTGAGAGTGATAACAAACACAAAGCATTCGTGTGTAATAATATGTGTCCACACCCATCGAAACTCATTTACAAGATCTTTCTCGACACTTCTGTGAGTGGACAGGGACGTCTCTAATCAGTATGCATCAATCCATAAACCCAAATATTTGTATCTAATGAGCAATATTTGTAAACACTTAGAAGTCTGCATGTGTTACTCCTGCTGGTGATGAATAAGGTTTCATCCTTCAATGCGCGTACACACACACACACACACCAGAGCCTGGAAAGCCCTCTATTCCTGCTCCTCCTCACTCCTTTCCATCTCTTTCCTCCCACATCCTCCAGCTTTTCTGCTTCCTCCTTGTTTAATCCAACCTCACACTCTGTCATCCACAGACCCTCTCTTCCCTGTCTTTCTCCTAGTTGACTGCATCCACACAGCAGTAGAAGCAGCCTTGTTATGTGGGTCACAAGCTTGGTAAAACAGCTGTGGTACAGTATGTCATCATCTTGGATATGAGACAGCAGGTGCCTGTCAAGTTATTGAAGAAGAGATTTGAGGAGGAAATCCCATCAGTGTGGAAAAAAACTGCAAGTGAGCATCATAGTCATCATTTGCTTCTTCTTTTTTTCTTTAGCATTTTTGCAGTGTACACAAACCAGCCTCGCTTTTCTTCTTTCCAAAACCTTTAACATAAACTGCTCACCAACACCCTTCCCTTCATTGAAACTGATTTCATTTTGTCTCCACAAGAAATTCTATCCGCGCTCATCTTTCAACATCTCCAAAGCGCACAGACGCGCAATAACCCAGCATGATGAAAACTGCGTCTACAGCTTTTTGTAAGCTTGCAAACAAACATCCAGTATCACTGGTATGCTCCTTCCAGCGCTGCGCCATAAATGGACGCTGGAAAGAGACTGTTAAATCTTAACTTCTTCATACGTAAGTCTTTCTTACCTTTCCTCCCTTGGAGCATCTGCGATACGCATTTGTGGCTCCCGCTGTTTGATTCATGGCGAAAACCTCTGCAAAAGTAAAGAACAAGCTGAAAGTTGGAGTCAATTTTAAGCAGGCGGGCACGGAAATCTGTGTGTGTGGGGTTGTTTTTTTTAATACCTAGTGCGCTGGATTGCCCTGGCTGTCGGTCCTCGTTGAAAAAGAACCGCGCTTGGTGTTCAGACTTACACTAAATTTTCTAAATATTTCCCCCGATGTAGTCCAGAGAATTTAATGAGCTCTCCTGCTTGCTGTTCCAGGACAAAGTGATGCTGATTATCACGCAGTCGAATATAAATCCGCTGGGAAGTTTCACACCAAATCAACCTGTAAAACTGGCTGCTTTAAATCTACTTACATTTTTTTGTAATATAAGTTGGTCTCTATATTCGAGCTCTCAGGATGATTTTGAATCAGACCTGCACAAACTGACGGAAACGCGCCTCTGTGTGTGTGCGTGTGTGTGTTCGCCCAGCAATTGCGCAAGCGCATCTCCACTGACAGCTTGACTACATGGAGTTGAAGAAGGAGCCTGTCAACACTGCTCGCCCACTCTAGAGCAGCAGGCAGTAGGGACTGCAGGGTACACTGTAATTATGTATCATGAGGAACCGTATATGATACCATACTATGATAATGTGTTTGCTAAAACCAACAAAAACTCCTGATACTGCGCGTCGTATACGAGTTTTCCCTGTATTTGAGCTCCTTTCTGAAAAACAACAACAACAAAACAAAAACATCCTTGGAGGTTGATTTGTGTTATTCTCTTCAAAGCAGGCGAAAGTCAACTCTGAGTGACCTCTGTCAAATTTAAATTAGATGAGTGACACCAACGAACAAAAGTGAGAAATTGTCTCTGACGATTTCAATCATTATCTCTGCTTGAGGAAGTGGATTTGTTTAGTTTCAATTATAGCATAATAAATGAATGTTAAGAGGGCAAGCTTACACTGAAGTGTGGCAATTAGCTGGACAGGTTGGTGCTCAGCTGTGACAAAGTTGCTGTCACTCACTTTCACAAGGCTTTGCAGGATGGAAAGGAATTAACAGAAATACATGGCTTGTTGGCTTCACTTACCGAAATACACTTAATACTGATGGGTTTCCCACTAAAAGAAAAGTCTGCTTTAAAAGAAAACTGAAGTTATCCTTAAAATATATGTTGATGTTTCTTTTAGAAAAAGCACAGTGGTTGCTGATTTTCTGATTGTTGGTTATAAGTGAGTGACATCAATAATGTGATATCAAGCTGTGTAATTCTGGTGGAATTGCTTCAGCATTCCTCTTTCTCTAACTGATATCCAACCTGTGGGGTGTATGCACCAACAACTTGCAGCACCAAACCTTTCATTTCCAGCTTCAAACTCATGATCCTGCCTACACTGAATTTTTTTCACCTCCTAAGGTAGAACATTTTGATTCCACCTGAGCAGCTTCTGGTCTGGCTTCCTTCATTCTCTCCATCATATCAACAATTTTTCTCCCTTCATCAGTCATAGTCCCATAAAAGTCTTGACATTCACCACCAAACTCATGCCTTCCCTCCTCTCTCACTGCCTCTGAATGCACCTTCCCTGTTTCCACATCTTTTGTGTTCAGCTGACAATAGCACAGTTTTCCACCAGCACTGTGTTGGCCAACAGCACTGGATGTGGTCATTGTTTGGCAAGGCCCCCAACCAATCCGGCATGGAAATCTTTTCTTAATGATCAGAATGTTTGATTTGGCAGATATTTTACCCCGGATGCTCTTCTGACTCATTTATTAATTTATTCAGGCTTGGGACTGGCACAAGAAGTACACTGCAGTGCCCCCCCTCCCCACCTGTGGCCGGTTTATCTTACCCTGAAATATGAATTGTTAATAAATGATCAAACATCTTGTTTTATGCAACTCAGGGAAAATGACACATAAATGATGACGGAAATGCTGTGAAGAAGCAATGCTTGCATCAGTATAGCAAACCCGAGGCTCCCTTCAACAGAACAATGACAGTCTGGGTTTCTAAATACAGTCTGATGATGCACCATCAATCCAGTTTAGTCAGATGAATGGATTTCTTTCACCAGTTGCATGAAGATATACAGTCTTATTGTTGGATTGTTGTAGCATACGTTACATCATTCAAATGTGGAAATGGATCTTTTGAAATTTAATGATAAAGACAATTAAGTGAGGCAAGGGTGGATTAGTAACTTATATCCCTAAGGCCTTTAGGGATAAAGTGGATTTCACCAGTCCCTGTAAAGAGAATGAAGACTGGTTCCGAGAAGGCAGAACTGGGTGACATGTTGGAAAACCAAACACTAAAGAGAACAAATCTGGGGTAATTTCTATAAGAAAGAAAATCACAGAGGACAGAATTCACAAGCAGCATCTGTGACATCAGTGTATTTGAAGTTGTAGTCCCTTAAGAAAGCCACTAACTTCAGTGGTTCTACCTGTAGCACCTGTACCAGTATTTTTTTCAGTGGAAATTGTTCTTCTCATCCTTTTTTATACAATCAATGCTTCAGTGGAAAAGAGTTACAGTAAATTAGTGCTCCTGGAGCTCAAATCGAAGCCAACAGAAAGGTTCTGATACCAGAAATGGCTGTTATGACAAAATCAAACCAAGATTAGTTTCCTCCAGTTTCTGTTACAGTAGTTGTATCATCCATAAACTTCCTTTCCTTCCAAATACAGCAAGATGATGGAATTATTTTCTTCATTTCAAAAGAATACATGAGCCAGTTATGTTAAGGGATAATAAGGCACACTGATGGTATTGTGTTTTGTTTAAGGTCCTTTTTGTGGTTCCAAATAAGACTCGCCAATCTTCCGACAGAAACATGCAGAACAGTTCAAACACAGCTAAAAGGGGACCAATTCTGACCTGATACAATCAACAATTTTGAGCCAGTTAGTACTTGGTGAGCCAATTACTTGAAAGACTGTTTACAAAATTTCACTCCTTTTCAAAATCAATCAAAATCACCAGCCTTGTAGAAACATTTCCCCTATAACCAGTGAGTCTTTCTGCAGAATTGGCACAGGCTGGCCATGGTTAACAAATTGTTATTTGCAAATACTCAGGTTGTTGATGTGCAGATGGTGTGGCACAAAGAGAAATGAGCTGACAGCTAGAAGGCTGGGGAGGCACACAGATAAGCAGGAATGCAGGTGAGGGGGTTGCAGGAGTGAGTGTGGCGTGGTGAGCTGACTGCTTGGTGACAGAGAACAGGTGGCAGGTGAAGCAGGAGAGTGCGGCATGTAAGTATAGCAAGTTAGAGATAGGAGTTTGGAAGAGTGGAAGCATTGAGCAGAGCATGGCAGGCAGCAGACAAGGAGCAGATCTAAGTTTACCACACACCAAAAACACAAGCAGCAAGCTAACTTATATGCACACAGCTTGTGGCTGTGACACAAAAGAACACCTTGGGCATACTACTGTTATGATGATTATTGTGCACAAGGTGGCTTTTTTCCCCCAGCATTGGACCCTTACAGTAACAGTCAATCAACTAGACTGATTGGCACAATTTCCCCTTTCTCTAACTTCCTGCTAAGTGTGTCTGTTCCCAGATTTCAAACTAAAACCAACATGGTGACTTATTAGCAAACATTTTCTATATTATGGAAACAGTCCAGGTAAAGTCCAGTCACCTTAAGTCTTGACTTTGGAAAACCAGTAGTGCTACACCACAGGATATAAGTTTGTAAACTAGCTTTTATCGGGTCATCATATCGGCTATGTAGCTTGGGGCCAGACATATTTTAAAAGTTACAAGTAAAATCTTAAACCTAAGAAAGCCAGTACTGGTGTGATATGGTGCTGTTTACTAAAACCAGGCAGAAGCTCAGGTTCTGAAGCAGCTGGAGGCGAGAGTCACTTTTAGTTTATACCAGATAGGAAGGAGTTGAAGTAGTCAAGCTTTGAGAAATGTTAATGTTTATTTGTTTGTTTTTTAGATTTTGCCATTATTGGAAAGTCGCATGTGTATCATCTGTCAAGCAATGAAAAACATGATGGATAATTTGGTTAGGTAGAAGCATGTGAGGAGCAGCTATGGCTTGGAAGGTTGATGGTTTGATATCCTTGGGAACAATACTGATCCTCACTTGTCATCGAATGCCCTCAATTAAAAACACTTTGTAATGGACTGTCCATTTACCATATAAATAGAGAATACATTAATTCGAACCTTGTGGTTTACCAGAGCTAAAGTGAGATCCAGACAATTTTCTGAAAGCTAAGAATAAATCATTCAAGTGAGCATCATTGATGCAATGTCCAAAAGAGGTGAAACTGCTCTTGCAACCCTGTCAACTGCTAAAAGGAGGTCACCAGTTACCTCAAGGAGGGCACTTTCTGTCACGGTCCGGGGCAGCGGCCGTGTGGAGAGCGGAAGGAGGACTCAAAACGCAGCACTTATTCAGGTGTGAGGGTGATTTATTGATAATATCCAATATAAAGTGGGGATGGTAAAACAGAACTAAGGATGAACTAACTGGGAGAAACTACACAAAGAAATAGCAAACCTGAGCATGAAGGGAGAACAACAGGGAGAGCACGCAAGGGATTACACCAGGTATGAACACAGACGAGGAGCAGAGGAAAACACACACTATAAGTACACAAAGAGACACTGGGAAATCACACACAGGTGGGGGAAACAGCTGGACCTGATTAACCTGACGAGACAGGGGAACACTAACACCAGGGACCAATAGAGGGAGCACAAACCCAGAACCCAGTGTCTAAAATCCCAAACACAAACCATCCCAAAACAGCCCAAGAATAATAATGAAAGTAATAACAATAAAGAACATAAACACAAAGTCACTGAGTCATGGCCGCAGGACCATGACACTTTCTGTGTTGTGCGAAGCTCTAAAACTGAAATTTGACTGGCATTTATCAAAGATGTCCTCATGAAAGGCTAAAGGTTGGGGGAAAAAATCTACAACTTTAGATAAAAAGTTTAGAAATTGGTCTAAAACCTTTGAAAAATATGGAAGTAAGGTGTAAGGTTTCTATAAGGGACCACAGGGTGTTAAAAGAAAATAGCTGTTAACCATATACTGGGCCAAGCTTTTTGTACTTTAGAATAAAATCAAGGCTACATGCAGTTGATTTATTTATATGCCACATAACACTGGTGAGCTGAGTCTTTCATGCATGCATGTGGTTTTATTTTGATTATCCCACATGCTGTCTAAGATTATAGCTGAGCTGAAATAATATGACACCAGGTTATTGGATGGGTTTCAAGTACACTTCAGTCACCTTTTAATAGGTGACTGCAAGCTTCTCAGACTTATATTCTTCTGATTACAGCACACTTCTCCCCCTTGTTTAAATCACCCTGTTGACAGAATCTATCAGCAGACCATCAGTCAGTACTGAAGTCTGGCTGTCGGTATGTCGACACTGCTAGCGCACTCTAACAAGTAAGAACACACTTAGGTTAACTCCGTGCTTGAGCTGTGCTTTCATTTCCAAGGTAATCTCTGACCTTTAGCTCATCTTTGAGGGAGACCTCAACTTTACAGCCCTTTGTTTCAGCTCCAACCTCTCCTACAGGGGCTCAGACTGAGAGATGCAAACTATAACATTTACTAAATGGAGTGTGAATTAATAGAGTTTTGTCGTGGCTCAACTTCAAGCTGCACTTTTTTTGTGTTTAACTGTGTGCTTGTGCTCCATTTGGCACAAGTGCTGACTTAGAATAGTTTGCCTGCCTGGTATTCCCGTTCGCTGCAGTGAGTGGGATGTTTATTGATTGGAGAGCTCATGATATTTTCCTATATGTGGATTTAAGAGCAAAATTAGCAGTTGCTGCTTGAAGTCAGTGCATTTAATTAAAGGCCAGTCTGTTCACGGACACTTCCCTACCTTGCAGTGTAGTTCTATCACAGACGCTTTGAAGACACTTTGGAATCAAATGGACTCATTAAAGAGACTGATTGTGCATGACTTGATGTATGTAAGAAAGGCCAGTGAATCTAGACAGTCAAAAAATGTTCTATATTCAAAAGGTTAGTCATAATCATGAATAATAGTAGTGCTTGCAACGAAATGAGGACTTAAAATATTCAATCTTCAGGCACTCAGGAACAATGCAAAGAATAAAAAACATTCACAAGCTGGTCTAGGGGTTGAATTTAATAACCAGTTTGGGGCAGTAGACATTTTCATCAGTTCAAAAATACCTTCTGGCACTTTGAGGTAATCTTCAGCAGAGCTGTATGGTTAACGTTCAATCAGCATTCAGTGAATGTTTAAAGACGTTAGAAGTTTGGGTTCTAAAGTGGTTTTAGACTGGACATGAAGAGACTGTTGATGTTTAAACGTGGGGAACAGAAATCTCAATTCTATCAAAATTGTAGGACTGCGTCATGAAAGTGCAAGTAGCACAGAAAATAAGAAAGAAAAAGAAGAGGGCATCTTTTCTGATGCATAATTTCAGTCTGAGCTGTCACACAAAAAGTTGCATTTTGCAGAACAGGTTTACAACTTTTTTGAAGTCTGTCTTCAAGCCACTCTCAAAGGTCTTAATCTGGAAACTTTCCAGCAGTCTTGAACAAACTCAACCGGTCAGGAATAACATTATGTCCACCTGCCTAATGTCGTGTTGGCCAAAACAGCCCTTACACATCAAGGCCACTAGAGCTCTGATGGTGTGGTGCAGTATCTCGCACCAAGATGTTAGCAACAGCTTTCTTTAAGTCCTGTAAATTGCCAGGTGGATTGGACTTGTTTGTCCAGCTCATCCCATGGATGCTCAGTTGGACTGGCTTTGTGGCACAGCCTGCTGAAACAGACCATATAAATCAGGGAATACAGTTTCCATGAAAGGGTGTACATGGTCAGCAACAATGTTTAGGATGTTGGATGTTGAAATAACATCCACATGGATGGCAGGACCAGCAGAACATTGCCCAAAAGCATCACACTGACTCTGCTGGTTTGCCTTCTTCCCATAATGCATCTTGGTGCCAGGTGTGACCCAGGTACATGATATGTGAGAGAAAACATGTTCAGACCACATGGATCAGCTTTCAGTCCCCACAGGTATCAATAAGCTTTCACAGCCCACGCCCATTGTCTTGGTTTCTGAAAAAATTCTAACATTGTCCCCAGTAAAGCCTCTCCACACCATCACAGCTCTTGTTTCATGCATCACAACTACCATATGTTCACCTTTTCTGTGTCTCACAAAGACCACCAAAAGTCTTAAAGCCTGAAAGTCCTCTTTTCCAAATAGGTCACTGACCAAGACAGCTTTGTCTCCGTCTCCCTCAGTTGTGCTCTCCTTGTAGAAAATCCACTATGTTAGGATTGGTTTTTAAATCCGATCAAATGTAGTGGGTACTACAGGAGTATATTATACATTATATGGTAAATGGCCTGTGTTTATATAGCGCTTTACTAGTCCCCAAGGACCCCAAAGCGCTTTACATATCCAGTCATCCACCCATTCACACACCCATTCACACACTGGTGATTATAACAGAGGTAGTGGTGGAGTTCAAGTACCTCAGGATCTTATTTATGAGTTATGGCAGGAGGGAGTGTGAGACTGACTCACAGGTTCTCCAGACACTGTACTGATTTGTTGTGTGGAAGAGAGAGCTGAGCATGAAAGGGATGTTGTAGATTTACCACACAATATCTAGTCCTACCTTCACCTATGGCCATGAACTCTGCTTGTATCCATGACTTTTTAGTCTTTTGGTCAGTACCCAAAGAGAGTCTGGGGTTAACTTTGAAAATAGGGTGAGGTGCTTGGTCATTCAGGAGGGCCTCAGAGCAGAGCCATTTTTTTTTATAGACAGAGAAGTTATAGTCTAAAGCTACATTAAATGTGTTTTTAAAAACATCACAAAGCTCCCTTGATTGACTGGAGAGACTGATGTATTCACCTTGATGTATTCTGTGCAGAAAACCATTCAGATCCAGCAAACAACGTATTGCAGCACAGGAAAGCTCTTGAGTAGTAAATATTACCTTTCAGGAAAGTCTTAAATGTCAAGAGTTAGAATTCATTGCCAGGCTTAAATACATGAATCTTATTTTTCTCCTGAGCTTCAGTATAGTACAGATTACCTTGATTTGCTAACCTTTTGTTATTCAGGTCCTCAAAAGATTTATGTCTGTGCTTCTCATTCCTACTGTATTTGGTGAATGTTAATGTGCAGCACTGCTTTCTGTGTGGCTGTAACAAGATAATGGACTTATGCATAATAATGTTTGGGTGGGGATAATCTCATTCTAGAGGCTGCTTCTCTTTTTTTCCCCCTGATAGCATCCCAATATTGTTAAAGACACTTTTTTGGGGTTTAGGTCTCCAAACTGTGCAATAGCTGCTTTGCAGATGCTTCACAGAGGAATGTTACATATATTTGATTTGAATGTGATAGAGTGCAGTAGGGACATTAATGCATAATTTCTTTTCTTTTTTAAAATTTTCAATTTATTCATTTCTTTTCGTCTTTATTTTGGGACTTAAGTAAGCCATAATTTAAGTCTCAACTTCAAAGTTTTACATTCCTGAGGAAGTTTTACAATCGCTATCTTCTTTCGACAAATCTGAGTGAATGTGGGTTCTTATTCCTTTTTAAATGTTACACATTTTTTCCCACCATCCACCCCCTAATTTCAATAGTAGCACATTGAAGCAGCTATATAAAAAAGCAAAAAGCAAAAAAACTTGCTTCACTCACTCTGCATTCTAAAATATAAGCTGACAGAACCATAAAGTCAAGGTGTGCTTAATATTTAGCCAGAAGCAATGATAGAGTGACTGCAGATAAAACAGGGAATCCAAAGTGGGTTCCTGTAGACACACAGAGACACATGAAAACACACGAAATAATTAAATATATCTAAAATAGCAATGTTGTTGCTGCACAATGTGTTAAATCTGAACCTAACACAGACAGTGACTTAGAAATTCAAAACACCTCAGTTGGCCCACATTTCTTCTTTTTTTGGCTAAGTGTGCATCACTGTCTCCCAAAACAGGAGGTTTTGTTCTTTGCAGAGAGTCTTCTGAGTGTAAGCAGATGGTAGGTGACCCATTCAACCTGGAAATTGAGGCACGAGGGCGTAAGATGTAATTACCTCATTCAAGATCAAAACAAATCAGTCACAATCCACCTTGTCTTTGCTTTCAGCTCCATCAGATATTTGAATTAGAATGAAAACTTGAGATCTGACAAGATTTCCCCTCAGTGTTAAGAGGTTGTTTTCTTTTTTCTTTTAGCTTCTTTACCCTAAGGGTATAGAAGTCCACAGAATGAAGGCTGATTGGCTCAGAGAAGGTGGACAAGAAAATGATTGGAGCAATAATGTCACATTGATCTGAGAATGTGCAAGAGTGGAAGTGAGGTCAAGAACAGGCTAGCAGCCAAACTTTGTTACATGTTTTGACATTTTATGTCCCAAGGATGGTGTTCTTGGTCACAGAAATTGACAATGAGCAGCATGTAAAAACCAGGTTAATGCCCCAAATTTTCATTGTATTCGTTTTTTAATGTTACCTACATTTTCAGAACTTCTGGATTAACGTAAAAAAGAAGAAAAAAAAGCAGATTATCTTTTCATGTATCAAGGAGGAACACAATTAACATCTTTTATTTAAAAAAAAATTAATAATATAGGGTCCAATATGAATTCTTGGTGGTGAGAGAGGGAAAGAGAACCAGAGAGCTTGTAAACTGAGGAGGTGTTCTGTGTCTGTCAACAGGGGGAAAAACATAGAACTTCCAGACACAAATGAAATCCATACCCACACATAAACTAGGAGACAACTGCAGTGAGAGTTACATGTAACACCCTGCCCCTTAAGATTAATAGCCATACCAGTGTCATCCTAAGCCATATGTGAAAGGGCATCGGCCACAGTACTGTCGTGACCCTCTTTGCAATAGATTTCTATATTGTTTAGGGTATGAGAGCCCTGCACAATAGTCATTTATTGGAGTTATACTGATCTGATATATAAGGGGTTGTGATCTATCTACTGTCACTGGCTGTGGAATTGAACTTACATAAGCCTCAAAATGCTGAAGGACCGAGAGCATGATGAGGACCTCCTTTTTCATTGTGGGTGCTCAACAGCACCGACTCCAGTACCACAAGCATCAACATCCAACTTGAATTGTGTGGGAAACACTGTAACTAGCACTGGGGAATTACAAAGGAGAACTTTTATAGTTTGAACAGCCTGCTTGGACTCTTGGACGTCTTTTTGGTTTACCCAGTGGTTCTGGGCTTCTGGACTTTATAATGGTTAAATACTCAATTCTTTTCTTGGTTTCATTTACATTAAGTAAGTTTAGGTTAGAGGATTTTGTAGTGTCTAGTTTTCAGTGTTATCTATGTCAGTAGATGCCATGTGATGTCAGTCTTGTCTCCATGCTTATTTGCCTTTCTGTTCTCCTTGCTCTCACCCTTGTTCTCTGTATTTAGTCAGTCTGAGACTCAGTGTGTGTTTCCCGTATTTCCTGTTTTATTCTGACAGTCTCTCATCCTGTGTGCATCATGTTCAATTTTGCTTCCCCCCTGTCAGTTAGATTATATCCAGCCATGTTCCCCAGGTGTTTCCTCTCTGCCCTGATTCCCTCTTGTGCATATAATGTCTGCATCTCCTGTCCAGTATTACAATCTCACTGTGTTGTTTTCCAGCTGTGTGTCGTGTCTGTTTAGAAATTCCCTGCATCATTCTGCAGTCCGCTTCAATTTCCAGGTTTCTGCTTAGTTCATAGTTCATGCTCAGTTAACTTGTTTTCTGCAAGCTTAGCAATAAAACTGTTTCGAGTGCAGTACTGCCTGTGAGTCTACATATTGGGTTCGCAACTCTACCTGCCACATACAGCTCAGCATGACACTTTTCAGGTGTGACTGAAAATTCTATAATAGCCTTTCAGACAACGAGAACAAGATATTTCATGTTTGGTACAGTTGCAGGAATAGGGAACTCTACAGTAGCAGTTATCTTAACTGGATGTACTTTACCCTGACCAACGTATTTGCCTAAGTAAGTCAAGATAGCTTTGGCAAACTCACATTTTGCAGGGTTTAGGTTAATATGAGTCTATTGCAAACATTAAAACACTTATTTTAATAGCATCTTTACCAAAGTAAGCTTTTATTTTAGATTGAGAAACCATTAATACATCTTTGGCTACCTTGCAGGCATGATTAAGACTATCTAAAAGAACTAACACAGCCCAGGACATTTTAACAACAGTTCATGCATCTGTTCATAGATCAGAAGCTGTTCAAATATTTTAAAACATACTTGCAAATAGTTAAACTGGGATACCAAATACTGGAAAGCCTGGTTTTTCTGAAATAGATCATGGGTTGGGTTGGTTGCAGGAATCAATGTTTATGTAGCAAATGGATGTTCTTTACATGATGGGGGTGATAACTCTATGCCCACCTCCAGCTTGGAGGACTAGGTTAGGGCCATCTGCCTGGCTTTTTCTATTCAACTTTTGCGAAACTGGATATAAAGTTAATTTATTTACATTTTTATTATTTTTAAACAGGTATCACAACCTACAGCATAGGCTGGACTATTCCTCTTTGTAGAGACACTAACATAAAATGCAGGTTACATCCTTAGTGTTTTTTAATTAAATGCTGTATTGGGTGAATTTTAGTTTAAACAGGTCAACTAAAGTTAAAAAAAAAAAAAAAAAAACGTTCTGGAAATATGCATGTTTGATTTTGACTTTGAAATGATTGCAGAGGAAAGAAAGGTCACCCCATAAATTCAGGGATTAGAGCAGCTGCTGCCTGAGTGAATCCCAGTCCACATCTGCTGCCTGCACTAGTGCCTGCTAACACACCTACAGCTGCTTAGCAACATGTTGGATGCCAATTAATTCTAGGCCACTTTCTTTACAGCAGGTTTTCCACTCCCTCATGACTGTAAATTAACAGTGTAGGTTTTCCTGTCAGGAGGAATGTTCACAGACTGGATACTAACCAAATTTTAGTGACTAACTTGTGTCTAAATGAGGCATTGACTTTAAAATTTAATGCAAATACATTGTTGAAATTCAAATACATTCTGTTTTCAGCCAATTAGGAATTTCTGCATTGAGTTACCTGCTGTGTGTAGAGAATGGTGATTGCATTTTCATGACCTGCAGTATTGTATAATCAGCCATTGTGTGCAACAACTATATGCTGCATTATGAACACCAACGGTGTGTAATTGATATGTATGTGTCTTGTAAACAGGAATAGCACAAATTAAAAATTTTAGTGCAGGCATGTTGTTCAGGTTTTTCTCATTCTCTTCTTATCCTCAGTCTCTGAAACAACATTTGCAAAATAAATAACTCATAAGGATTACGGTAATGTCTGAGCCAGAAATTCAGATATTTCAGTAGTTGCACGTTCTGCAGCTACATTGTATTAAGTGAGTATACACAGCTGTGTGTGTGGAGTAAAGCCCATCTACCATAACATGTGAAAATGAGTAGTGTGATCTTATTTTGATTATGGCCCCAGTATGCAGGAGCAGATGATTCCGTTCTCTCAGGTGGAAAAATAATTTTTACTGCCGTTTCCTATAAGCGAGTGGTGGGTTTGTGGCAAGAGTGAGCCCAAAATAATCAAGTTTGTTGAGTATTTCTAGTCATTATGCCTACAGCCCAGACTCCTAGTAATGGGTGTTTGGAAGGAACAAGGAGTTCATTCCCTGTAATTCCATTTACTATTCAAGCTTCCAATGAAAGATCATCAAGTTTAGGTTGAGCTGACTCTCATTCTACATATATAAACTTGTTACAGTTGGAAAACACAATCAAAATGTGACCTGTCAGCCTTTTTACCAATCCAAGAAGTCCAGTTTTCTCACTCTTGATTCCTCAAATAGTAGTGTGGTTATGTTTTAAATATTTCATATATACTGCACACATAACCCCATGAACCATAATATAGATACTCAATATCCAAAGAGCCCTGTTGGCATACATTTATATTATGAATGTGGTATTTTTTTCTTATTTTTTTTGTGAGACATCTAGCACCATACCCCGCTGTTGTGGTTTGCAACTGAAAAGATGAAAGATTTATTTAATTAATTTTTTTTGGCAGGGAAGGGGACATTTCTGGGATCGTGCTGTTCGGATAAACTGCAGATCCAATTTTACTCTCTGAGCTGTTCCTCCATTAGTGAAACTGCCACTGCTTATAGACAAGCTGTGGCACAGAGTTAAATTAATGCAGAATATTCCACACATCCAACACTTATTCCATTAGCATGGAAGTGAAGCTGTTAAAGTGTGAAGGTAGCATTGCTAACCAGAATTGTAACAGCCATCTCGTTTCAGACTGGGTTCCCACTGTCATCATCATACAACACTCACATCAGGTGCAGATTCACCAATTTCCCACAATATGCTGAGAGTCATAATTTGCTTTTCCACTCCATGACACACTGATATCGGCACCATCAATCTGTGAAAGGTTAGTTATTACTCGAGATCAGTCATCCTTTTCATTTCCATTGATGGGACATCTCGTGAATTGTCAACACACAAAGGCACATTATTGGTGATAACCACCTTCACACTGAAGTGGCTGACAGAGCGGAATGACATTAGGATGGATGGGCTGCAAAATTTACAATTTCACCCTGAGATTTTGTAACATAGCTGCAAATTAAAGTTTCCTTGTGTCCCTCCTCTTAATATCACGCAGAAACTGATGCTGTCGGCCAATCATAGTTGCAAATTATTGAAACACTCGACGACATGCCTGCAAACAAAGTTAAAATTATGATCAAGTAGTGCAATTTCTGCTTAAGAATAAATGAAGCATAGCATCTTGTTAAGGCTGCTGCTTTCAAATTTGACCATGAAGAGCAGCAGCAATATTTTATACAGCTGTGGAATTATATTGTTTTAAGGGAGTTATTAATTAGTATGCCGTGGTCCCGGCAGGCCTGCTCCTTTTCTTCTTCTTTGTGCTCTCCCTGTTCTCTTGCTTTCTCTGTTGCTCTCAGATGGAGTAGGTGCAAGCTTTGGTGCTTAATCCCACCCTGGGGTGGGGAGTTCCTGCCCTCAGGCCAGCCAGCACACGTCTCTCATCCGCTTATTATCTTCTGTGGATAAAAGACCAGCTGAGCGCTTCATTCTTTGCCAGGTTTTTGCTTGTTGTCATTGCAGTGGTAACCTGGCTCTCAACTCACGAGTGAGGTTTACTTGGACATTCTGTTACTTCCCTCCATTTTGTTGTCTCTGCTCCTAGTTCTCTCTTTGGCTGGACTCCATTTGCTCTCAAGGATCTCTCGCTTTTAACCTATTAAGATACGACTTTCCCAGAAGCCAAGGTGATCTCCTCTTCTCATTCAAACTCTCCTGGAATGCTCAAATGCCTGCCCCACTCTCCACCAGCATTGCTTTCTGGAACCTTTGACTGCTTCCCCCACATGACAATCACAAGTAAAACATTACTAAAGTTTGAAGTCAAGCCTAACAATTCTAACTCAGCTCTCAGCTGCCAATTCCTCCAGTCCTCTCCTCTCTGGCAGCTCTCTGGTGGCCTCCTGCTCAGTCCTGGTGCTGAAAAAAAGAAACACCTTACCTGCCTTTAACTTAACAGTTTCTCTGCTTATGAATCCTGTTAAAAATAAAAGCTCTTAAAAAGTGCATCTGCATCTGAGTTCTGCTTGTAAATCAGTTTCCTCCAGCAATTATAACACTGTGATTGCAAATTTGCATGTGATTAAATGGGGAAATACTGTTCGAACTAATGTGGAATTGTACCACAAATGTGTTATAGGAGAAATAAAAATAAAATGAATGTGCTGTGTGTGGGAGGGGTCTCTAAATATATCTACAGTAAAAATATAATATTAATATATGGTATGAAGGAATGAAATCCTTTATGTTGGAATATTTTTTTTAAAGGAAAAAAGAGAGGACTTTAACACACTGAATCCAAGTATTTATGGCATTTGATATTTTAATATTTTTATTCTCTTGTAGATGTTTTTTTTCTCATTTATCCCTGCTCAAACATCAAATTTGAATGCATGATTAACTCTTATGCCCCTTTTCTGTGTCCAATCTTGTTATTAAATGTGCAGGTGGCATCTGTTTAGTGTCAGTGATGAACAAATTTCCCATAAATTATAAACTTCTGGACTTTAATAACTCACAAGAGTTTCTTTAAGATGTTAGCTTACGCTGTAAACACTGTACATGTTAACAAAAATATCCAATCAGTCAATCAAAGTGCAAAACAACTAGCAATATAGTAAAGTAACGTATTGCACATTACTCATTACTTTTCTTAAAAGTAATACATTATGTAACTTAATTACTCACTGGAGAAACTAATTTCTTACAGTACATTGTCACTACTTCTTAAAATGACCTGTAATGCATTGTCACATAATTGCAGTGGAAGTGCGCAGGAAGAAAAAAGCATTCTTGTTTGATATCGTTCTTCATTCGATCCACTCAGCGTGCAGATAACTGAAAAACCGTTACAATCCAAGTAGTAACACAATTCCAACTGTAATGTAATTACATGCTGTAACATATTACTGTACTAAATTCAGTAACACTGTAACATTGACACTGTTGATCTACTGGGATTTTACATTGCAACCATCTCTAGGGTTCATAGAGAACGGCCCAAAAAAAGATTCAGAAAGAAACATTCAGTAAGCTGAAATTCTCAGGGTGAAAATGACTTGCAGAAATCAGAGGTCAAAGGAGAATAGCTAGGGTGCTTTGAACCAATAAGAAGGCAAGGGAAACTGAAATAATCAGTTGTTACAACTGAGGTATGCAGAAGACCATGCCTTGAAGCAGACAGGGATCACAGGTTCACAGGATCAGAAGGGGTATCCCATAATATGTCCACTGAGTGTACATTTTGTATTATTCAAGCAGTTATCTTAAAATAAATGGCTTTGAGATGTTTTTGAAAAACTTTTACTCAACCAGCACCAGAAGAGAGGAGGAGATGCTCTGCAGCGTCTAACTGGGATCAGAACACCACCACTGTAGGTTAGTGGTCCGATTAACCATTTAATCAAACCGCTAAGCTCTATGCAGGAATACCAACATGAAATGATCTAATTAGTCCTCAAAGTCAACTGATGTCTGGCTGTTTTTACAAAATATATTCACAGGGAAGATAAATTTTGCTGCCCTGAAGTAGAAGATTAGATTAGATTAGATAGAACTTTATTAATCCCTCGGGTGGGTTCCTCTGGGAAATTCGATTTCCAAAAAAGCACAGCACCGACAGAAGTTACAGAGTTACAGAATATTATATATATATATATATATATATATATATAATACACACACACACACACACACACACACACACACACACACACACACACACACATATATATATATATAAATAGAGACAATATAAATAAAATATACGAAGGGGATAAATAGAATAAATAGGAATAAAAATAAAAATACAAGTGAATTGCACATTTCAAGTATTGAGTCTATTGCACCGTTGACTATTTACAAAAGTATTGCACAAAAGGTATTGCACAGTGAGGTGAAGAGGCACTACAGCTTAGTTGTTCCCCCCTCCTTTGTCCTCCTGTTTCCCCTCCCTCTCCCCTCCAGGGAGGAGTTAAACAGTCTGATGGCGTGTGGGACAAAGGAGTTTTTAAGTCTGTTAGTTCTTGTCTTTGGGAGAAGCAACCTGTCACTGAACAGACTCTTCTGGTTGTTTATGGCCGTGTGCAGAGGATGTCTGGCATTGTCCATAATGTCCATCAGTTTCTTTCCTTTTCTCTGCCACTGTCACCAGAGTGTCCAGCTTCATGCCGACCACAGAGCTAGCCCTCCTGATCAGTTTCTCCAGCCTGGATGAGTCCTTCTTTGCTGTGCTGCTCCCCCAGCACACCACAGCATAGAAAAGTACTCCAGCAACCACCGACTGGTAAAACATCCTCAGGAGCTTCCTGCAGATGTTAAAAGACCTCAGCCTCCTGAGGAAGTACAGTCGGCTTTGGGCTTTTTTATACAGGTGCTCTGTGTTGCATGACCAGTCCAGTTTATTGTCCACCCACAGCCCGAGGTACTTGTACTTGTTGACCACCTCCACCTCCTCCCCCTCTATCTGAACCGGCAGTGGACCTGCTCTAGACCTCCCGAAGTCCACAACCAGTTCCTTAGTCTTTGAGGTGTTGAGTTGCAGGTGGTTTGTGTGACTCCATGCGACAAAGTTCCTCACCAGACTTCTGTACTCCTCTTCCTGATCATCCCAGATACACCCCATGATGGCTGTGTCGTCTGCAAACTTCTGAATGTGGCATAATTCAGAGTTGTAGCAGAAGTCAGAGGTGTACAGGGTGAAGAGAAGAGGGGACAGCACAGTTCCCTGTGGTGCTCCTGTGCTGCTGACCACTGTGTCAGACGTGATGTCCTTCAGCCTGACGTACTGTGGTCTGTCGGTGAGGTAGTCGGAGATCCAAGCCACCAGGCAGGGGTCCACCTCCATCCTGTTCAGTTTTTCTTGAAGCATACAGGGCCGGATGGTATTAAAGGCACTGGAAAAGTCAAGAAACAGGATCCTGACCGTGCCTTTTCCCCCATCCAGGTGTGAGTGGGCTCTGTGTAGGAGGTACAGGATGGCATCCTCCACTCCGACACCCGCCTTGTATGCAAACTGTAGTGGGTCCTGGGCATGTTGTACCTGTGGTCGGAGGAGGTTGAGGAAGAGCCGCTCTAGAGTCTTCATAAGATGTGACGTCAGTGCCACCGGTCGGAAGTCATTCAGCTCATTGGGCCGGTTCTTTTTGGGGACTGGGACGATGCAGGATGTCTTCCATAGGGCGGGCACTCTCCCCAGTCGCAGACTGAGGTTGAAGACTCGTAGCGGCTCCCCAAGTTCAGCAGCACACGCCTTTAGCATCCTAGGACACACCTTGTCTGGGCCTGCTGCCTTTCTGGGGCGAAGCTTCCTCAGTTGTCTCCTGACCTGATCCACTGTGACACTGGGAGATGTTTGGGAGGAGGGGAGGGGGGGAGATGTCTTGCTGCTGAGAGAGGGATTGGAGGAGGGGGGTGTCATGGTGTCAGGAAGGGGGGGAAGCGAGGGAGGTAGGAGAGTGGGGATTGGACTCTGTAGTGAAGGTGAGGGTGGGGGGGTTGTGGGCTGGTCAAACCTGTTGAAGAAGTTGTTGAGTTCGTTTGCCTTCTCCACAGTCCCCCCCACTGTGCTTTTCTTGGTGTTGTGGCCTGTGATGGTTTTCACACCATTCCAGACCTCCCTCATGTTGTTCCTCTCCAACTTCTGCTCCACCTTCCTCCTGTAGGTGTCCTTTGCTTCCCTCAGGCAGCGTTTCACCTCCCGCTGTGCTGCCTTCATCTCCTCCTTCACTTTGCTCCTGAAAGCCTTCTTCTTCATGTTGAGGACAGCTTTGACTTCCTGTGTTACCCACGGTTTGTTATTAGGATAACACCGTACCGTCTTAGCAGGGGCGACCGTGTCCACACAAAAGTTGAGGTAGTCTGTAAGACAGTGTGTCGCCCCCTCTATGTCCTCACCATGTGGGCTCAGGAGCACATCCCAGTCTGTGTTGTCATAACAGTCCCTCAGAGCATCCTCCTTTTCTGGGGTCCATCTCCGGATGGAGCGCGTTGTGACCGGCTGCCTTTGGACGAGGGGTGTGTATTGTGGCTGTAGGTAAACCAGGTTGTGGTCTGACTTCCCTAGTGGGGGGAGGGGGGTGGCTCTGTATGCATCTCTCACATTAGCATACAGTAGGTCAATTGTCCTGTTGCTCCTTGTGGGACAATTCACAAACTGGTGAAAAGCAGCCAGAGTAGAGTCCAGTGTGGCATGGTTAAAGTCTCCAGATATAATAATGAAAGCCTCGGGGTTTTGTGTCTGAAGTCTTGCTGTGACTGTGTGTATTTTCTCACAGGCAGCTGTTGTGTCGGCCCTCGGAGGGATGTAAACACACACACAGATCACATGACTGAACTCCCGAGGTAGATAATATGGCCGCAAGCTAACAGCTAGCAGCTCCAGGTCCGGACGGCATACCGAAACTTTAACGGAGACGTGACCAGGGTTACAGTATCTGTTGTTAACGTAGACAATGAGTCCCCCACCTCTGCTTTTTCCGCTGGCCTGCGTGTCCCTATCGGCTCTCACGGATGTGAAACCGCATAGGTCTACGTTAGCCTGCGGCGTTAGCTCGGTTAGCCACGTCTCCGTGAAGATAAACAAGCTGCACTCACGGTATAGTCTGTGGTTGTTCAGAGCGCACAGTTCATCAATCTTATTCTGTAACGAGTTCACGTTGCCCATGATCACTGTCGGGATTGATGGTTTGAATCGCCTCCGGTGATCCGCTCTCCTCGCTCCAGCTTTGCAGCCTCTGTAGCTCCTCTTTAGCTCGGCCGGGATGTTGTGTCGCATGCCGGTCTGTCCCTTTGTTTTTAGTGCCAGCAGCTCCGCTCTCGAATAGATGAAGGAACTGGTTCCAGAAGTTTTAAAAAGTGCATTATCCATCTTGTATCGCTATATCTAAGAGGTATAAGTAGAGGAAGGTGAAAAAAAGTTTGAAAAGCCTAGTCTAAAAAAGTTAAAGTTAACAAAAAAGGTGCGGTGTTGCAGAGCTACTTGGAAAGGCTGCCGTCACTCCAGCGCCATCTTAGATAGAAGACGGCCTGGAAGCTTTCAAACAGTGTATTGACTGACTTGAGTGGGGAAAGTGAATAACAACCCAACCCAAAAGAAGATAAAATAGTTTTTAACGGAGTAGGAGAGGCTGGTATAGATTTCATTTAGCGGTCTATTGGCTTATGGTGCACAAGTTACAGCAGGCAAGGGTCTTTAAATATTTACAGCTGCCCTCACTTTGCACCGCTAGCATAAGTTCTGAAATTCGTTTTCTAAATGATTTTAATAGGAACAACAAACCTAATTTGTGCTGCACCTGAGTGAAAATACAAAATTGTTCAATGAGAAAAAGATGCTTCCAAGAGAATAAAATGAATGGTTAGTTTTTGTGGGTCTTTCTAAGTAAAAACAACAAAGGGTGCTGCTGAAAGATGTGTTTATGTGTTCTATGTGGGTACAGCATGTGCATACAGAAGCAGACATGCTCAGATTTCACTGAGAGCTAATCCAATTTCATTACAGCCATTCGCATAAAAATTGTCAACATTTTCTTTTGAGATCACATTTATTTTTCAGCCCCATTCCCCAGAAATTGCGCATATGTGATACAACATTGCATTGGCAAAAGCCTCAGTTAGTTGTGCACAGATAAATCCCTGGTATTGTTGTGGAAGTTTTCCATTTAAATAAAGCCTGCAGACGAGCGGTGAGTAGTAGCTAACATTCTTTAATCAAAACACACAAAGAACAGACAACCAAGCTTGTGGAGAGCCTACATGACCGCGGGGCAGACGGTCAGCAGAGTCTCACTGAGCCTAGCATTGCTCTCAGTTAAATACCTTCTCTAGGAACAAAAGGCAGTACACAGCTGTTTCACACCTTAAGGTTCACACTCCCTTGCTACCTCCCAGAGTCCTCGAAGAGACAAAAGACTCTTCCTGTGGAATTGTCTGCTTCCACCAACTTCCTTACTAGACCCCCACCATTTGTCTTATAGTATGAGTGTGGAACATGTTTAAATCCAGTGGCACCAAGGCATTATACAATAAAATAAAGTGATTAATACATAAATAAAAAAAATTCCTATACATTATTGAGGTAAAGTCAGAATAAATATGATGTAAATAAATAGTAAATAGTAGCTTGTATTTGTTATCAATGCATTGACACATGCAATGTGTCATAAGACAGTGTGTCATTATTTGTTATGTGTGTTGTTTTGCAACTACATGGTGTGAATATTTCCCCGTTATGTTTTTAGGATTCCTCAGCTGATTTTTGACAGGTTAACTTGTTTTCTGATATCAAAGCACAAGATTTGATGAGTGATTTCAAGAAAACTCTTGGTAGTCAAATCCTCTGTTCTGTAGAGGGGAGAACCTGTGGAGCCAGCATGACATTTCATGTGTTGTTGAGTTATTCACAACAACATGTCAAACCAGAGAAGTTTTCATGATGCCCCAGCAGTGTCAGCAGCAGGAGCACTCATAATATCTGTTTTTTTAAGTTTACTTCGCACTTGTCTTGCACTTTAACTAAGAAACTGCTACCAGCTGAGCTGTCAGGCCTCCTCCTCTTCCTCTGCTTCATCAGTAACATTTCCAGCTGGCAGGCCCAAATAAAAGAAGGAAAAAATCGAAACAAATTGCATTCTTATGCAGATCGTTATTAAACTAAAGTCAGTGCATTGGTAGTGTTACAGTTATCTTACTTTATAGTTACCATTTTGTTGTCAAAAAGCACAAAACATGACATACAGTAGAAGTCAGTTTTTGGGTGATATTTATTATTTAAGATAGTGTTAGAAGGAGTTTTATGTTAGAACTTCCTTTTGAATGTCCTGAGGTGTCAAGTCTAGAACCCCTACTGTGTGAAGTGATGAATGGACTCTGCTGGTGGCCTCAGAACCTATTCTGTGAAGCTGCCTATCTAGTGTCTACTTTGCATGCAGAAACATGAAGGTCAGAAGGAAGAGCTGTTGATAAAGAGTAGAAATAACCTTATCTCAAGGAAGACAGCGTAGGATCGAGGAAAGCTAGTTAGCTCAGAAGTTGTTATAAATGGAGACTTTGCCAGCGGTGCTTTGTTCCTAAGACAGTTTTCTACAACACACCTTATATGTGCTGACCATCTGCATAATTCTCTGTGGACAATCTCTACCTTAATACAAGAATTTGATGAAAGAATGGTCTTCTGCACTGAAGTCAGACATTCATTTTAGATCATATTAAGTAAGCGACTGAGTCATTGTTGTAACAGAAGCACTCAGAGAGTGGCACGCCCACCGAAGGGTACGGCCTTTCCTAAAACTTTGATGTTTTATGTTGTTTTTATTGCAACACGCTGAGGTCGGCCTGCTTTTATAACCTTTTATGTCAGACCTTTTGCCTATGACCGTGTATGTATTAAATATTAGTGATGTATTTTATTATTTTTACCCAAATGGTTGGAGGATTGGCTTCTATAAACTGTAAAAACTTGACAACTTGACTTGTATGTAATGTGTGATTTTATGAAACTTTATGACGCTGTAGGGTGTCGTATTGGAAAAATTAAAATTTTGTTGTACAGCTCTCTCCATGCCCTTACATATGATATATGACTTGATACTAGAAAGTTTTTTTCAAGGTCAACTTTGACCTTCGGCACCAACAATATAGGTCAAGGTCAAATCATTAGCCAACCGAGGTACTCATGTCCTAGTAGGGTTAATATGTTGTTGTGAAGTTTCATGATTATCCATAAAAACAGTTGTGGGAGCTATAAAGTTTTTACAGATTTTCACTTTTGGTGTGACTTTTAGCAAAATAAATCAGCTCAAGCTGTTATTGGGATCTGCCATCACACATTATTTTAACATGATATCTTGAAAGCTGAACGCAAGACTGCTAACAAACAGACGTACAGACAGATAGGTAAACAGAACTGATTACATATTCTTCACCCAAACAAGGGACTAAGTGTCAGACAAAAAGATTTTGTAATAATATGCTTATTGGGTAACATCTCGCATTAGACAAGGATGTAGCACACAGTCAAATCCAACCTTTCCTTGTCACATCCAGTTTCAGAACATCAGTGCAAAGGCCCACAGGCTTTGTCTGTAGGGTAACCACCCTGTAGAAGGACAGGCCTTAGAACAAAGATAATGTTGCATGCTGTAACGCTGTAACTGCTGTTACTAATACCAATTTTTTGTTTAACTAAAAGTGTAGACGGTAAAAGTCGTGCACTGTGAATCTATAAATGTACCTTGTGGAAAACTATAAAACTATATTTTCAAATGTAACTTCTAACTTCTAACCGGTACACTGATAAGAAACTTCATTATTATAGTTGATTATGCTGTTACGGGCCCCAGGAATGGTGCCACAATAACAAAGAAGAAATCCCTGCAAATACAGGTAAAGTTCAAGAGCAATGAAGACAGTGCACTCGGTTTGCCTCTCAGATTGCATCTCTTATTCAAGTTTCAATAAACATGAACAGCATTAACAATATCCATGTGTGCATGACTCTTTCAGTCCCAGTGTCCATATCTGTCCATTTTTCCAAAGTCACAAGTAGAAAAATAAATGGATTCACACTCTACACTTTCCACTATTTTACATGTGCTTCATGTGATCGCTGAGTCAAAGCAAAACAAAAGTACACACATGCTCTTGCTTAAGCAATTGAAAGCCACTGTAATCTACAATGAATTTACAGCAATATACAACTGTATTTAAAGCAAATCACACTCTTATCTGGTTGAAATTAAAGTGAACAACTGTACCGGTTCTGAATACTGAAATTGAGCAAAAATAAACACACATCATTTACAGCACACTGAAGATGAAACTCACTTTTGCATAACATGGGCAACTTCTTTCTATTTCACATGTCATTAACACTCACATATTAAACAGCTTTATACTTTTCAAACCTCAATGACACTTTAACAATAAAACATCTTTGTATCATAAACTTTATGTAAAATTGTAAAGTGTGCAGGAGTACCAACCTTCATAATGAAAAGAAAATAAATCTATATGAATGACCTTCCTACAAAACAATGCTCTGGGCGCTACGACCCACAATAACAAAATATTACCGCGACGTTTCTGCTAGCGGCCTGCGCAGCCTGACCCCGCTGTCTCAGACTGATGCGGGTCAAATGTGCGGCTGTGCCCATAAGTGTTACAGGTACTGTCTTACTTCTTTACAACTTAGCATGGAGATAAAACATTGCTTTGTAACAAATAGTGGTAGTATTTTTTTTTTTACCAGGTACTAACCTGCAAATACAGGTAAAGTTCAGGAGCAATGAAAACAGTGCACTCGGTTTGCCTCTCAGATGCATCTGCATAGTGGGCGGAAGTCCATCCCCCTAAAGCAACTGGGTTGCACCTGCCTTGAAATAATAGTTCCACCTGAGGTCTTGCTCCATTTTTTTGTACCTTCTATACAGTTCATGTGACAAAATAATATACTGGTTAAATTGGTCATGTTACCAAAGTCATTTTGAATATTAATAGCCACGGAAAATAACTGATAAACAAATTAAATCAATTAAATGAAATGATTAACACAAAAGTGGCCATGCATTTTGGGTGTGCCACAATGCTATTGCAAATCATACACAGTATTCTGACTTAAAATTCAGCAGCATGTAACACTGAGTTCACAGAACTTAGAAATACTGGAGTAAATATCACATTCCTCAAATTGAAACTGTTGAGAGGTCTTTGTGTATCGCCTAGCTATGTGAGCCCACTTCTGGTGTATGCGGCCCTGCAGGGTTTTGATGATGAATCTGCATGCACACAAAGGCACATATTTAACAAAACACATTTCATCATCTATCGTTGACAGCCATGTCTGTGTGGAGGAAGCCCTGATCTGTTTTTGCTGAGAAGTAACTGGATTTTGTGAGTGGGTATTATGTGATTTAGAGGTATGTGTTGTATGTTCTGTAGGAGGGAAATCAAAGGGGAAGAGAGAGTGTGTTTGGCTTCCAGGTTGTTACTTTAACACCTCTCCCTTGAAAAGCAAAGGTTTGAAGCAGCATGTGATTAAAGTGGGAAAAAAAGAGCAACATAACTTACAAGCAACAAACCCTGAATTTCTTGAAAAATTTTCCTTGTTCTGAAAAAGCTGCCCACATATAGGCAAATATGTAGGACATGCCAACTGCAATGGCAGTGTTTCCGAAACCGAGCCTCTTAAAAACTAAACTGTCCAAAAATCCATAAATAAATAAATAGAAATCACATAGTCTAATATCACAACATTTATTTCCATCCAATATTGGATTCATTTTCACCTGGGTATTGATGATGGGAGAGTCGGTCCACTGCGTAAAGTCTTCCTCAGCACATCCCAAAGATTCTCAGCGGAGTTCAAGAACTCTGGGCTGGCAAGTTCATGAGTGAAAACAGTGTCTCCATGAACCCCACTTCAAAATTTGACCCAGTGACTCCTGGGAGTCATCTGACCTCATTATTTAGGTGTATAACATTACTAAACCTAGATCAAACTAACTGAAGCAATCTAGATCATAACACTATTCCCACATTTGATAGGATTAGATACTGCAATATGTATGTTAGGCTCTAAGCTTGACGGGGGCATTACTTCTTCTGTCCCTCTTACCCTGATGCACCCCTCACTCTGGACTTGGGCAAATCTAGACTGAGACCACTTAAGTATAAAATCCAATCTATATACTCAGTACTAGCAAACTGTAGCCTTTTTATCTGATTAGCCAGATATTTAGTCCCAGTCTTTTGTGTTCTATTTGAATTTTACATGTGGGAGTCCTCTTAATTTTCCAATTAAACATACAATTCTAATGTTGATTAGAATTAGATCAACAAGATTAACAAGTTAATCTCTGAAAAGTGTTTCCATGAGCTGAAGGATACCGTGGTTTCTGGCTTGTAGCTTCAAAGCTATCAGCTAAACCTGCTAGCATGTCTGGAACATGCTGAGCTCTTGATACATTTACAGCAGTTCATCAATACTTTAGCTTTCCAGCTCACTGATGCATTGTTATTTTCCCAAATTAATCTAATATTGCAGTCCTGAAAACAAAAGGCAATAATAAATGCCAAACTGATTTTTTCTGTAGCCGAAAATGGTTGAGGAATAATGAGAACGTGAAGTGCACATGGTAAAATCTAGGTGGAGGTGATTTTTCTGTCAATGTTGAGACAGCACTATCTATCAACTATCAAGCACTAAAGCTTGTGTTCTCTTCTTCTGTCTAAAACCATGATTTACAGTCATTTAAAGCACACTTGGGCCAGTCAGTGGGCCAGTCAGTGGGCCAATGGTAAAAAAAAAAATAAAACACTTAAAGCCTTAATGCTTCAATTCACTTTTTTTTTTTTTTAATCACACATGCATTGTCCGTAGAGTATAAACCTTTTAACCAGTCTTGGATCTTTATTGTTATGTTAATAGGTGACATGCTTAGATAGTTATTAAAGAAATAAATTGAAATTCAAAATGAGCTACAACCCTTTTCATCCAGTAATACAGTAATACAGAATATTGCAATGACTATGTGTCTTGCTTTTGAATCAGTTTTTACACCCACCCCTCAAGATAAGTAAGTCTTGGATCAGAAATTTGTTTTAGAAACAATTGTATTAGAAATGTTTCAATAAATAGTTCAACTGTAACCTCATAACGGCAAACACATGATCATGTGAATTTAACCTGGATAACAGCACATACAGCACTTGACTCCTCGAATGTGGTACGTGTGTGATGTGCTGCTGTGGGAGCAGTTATAAGCTTTTCCCCTGTGGTTTATATTAGCAGAGATGAGACAGAAGGACTTTTGATAACAGCTTTAAAGATGTTGAGAGACGGAGAGGAGACAGGGGAGACTGAAGAGTGCCTGCTTTATTCCACATTTCTTAAGGAAGGAAAAAAGCTTTTCTTAGTCCGTGGTCTGAAAGAAAGCACAAAAGACTCCCTTATAATAAAAGTTTACACAAGACAAACAAATGTGATCTGACCACACAGACAGAAAGGATTTGTTTTCTATCAAATTGACAGAATTGAAAACAAAACGTTAATTAGACTACTACTAATTCTTCTTAGAAGAACTGCACCAAGTTAAAAAATCCAGCTAGCTTTTTATCAGAGCCTTATATAGAAGATAAAGACAGCACTTCCTCCTTCTTCATCCCTCCACCCCTCCAGCTGTGGTATGTCTTATCATTGCATTGTAATGGCTCAGCAGTTCTCATGTACTATATTGATCAAAGATGGGACGTTAACAAGCACAAATACTGCGCTGTAACTGTGTTACTGCACAGTACTTCATGTATCTGTACTTGGTACTTATTTTTTTGATAACTTTTACTCTCTACATTATTACACACATATCTTTTTCTAATCCTCACATTTTCAAAAAAGGCTTGCTACCTCAGGTTTAAGATTTTTGACGTGATTTATTATTTACCATTACTTAGTGACTTCCGATTTGAACCTAAATGGAGGGAATTATAACAGATAAAAGATAATCCTATTGGAGTATCCATCACTGGAGCTTATCATACACAATGAAAGAATAAAGGCAAAAACAGATAATCTATGCCTCATTTATTGTACCATACTCAGAGATTAAAGTTGGCCATGACATCTGGAATTGTGTTTTTGGTGCAGATGTTCATGAATCATGATCCTGATATATCCTGATCCGCATATTGCTAGTGGTTCAAGAGAGAAGCAAGCACGTTAAGTGTCACGTAATGTAAGATTTCCAACGGGCCAACAAATATCAGCAAACACACAAACTCTTTCTCTTACAATGGACAGTTGTTGTATTTCCCAGGAGACAACACCACTCGGCGATGGAGAAACATGTAAGAAAGACAGGACAGAAGAAGAGAAAAGAGATTATGTGTAAAGGTAAGGGCAGCTTAGTGAAATGTATTCAAAGGTTGCATGAAAATACTTAGTTAAGTGCAGTTGAGAGTAGTTTGCAGGGTTGTGATGAAGCTTACAGTAATGCGTTATGTTGGACTGGTGAAGCACAGCTGTAAAGTTCATGGTCAGTGTAACAGGGAAATATACATTAATTCAAATGAAAGCACATGAGGATGATTCATTCACTGAATTCAACCTTTATACTTAATCTGTACTGTGGAGGGGTGGGAAATAAGCCATGATAGTTCATGTAGCGTCTGCTTGTATGTTGTTCTACTCAGCTGGCTAAATCTAGAAAGAAGCACAGGTGAGCCGATCACAGTTGCATACTAAATCTACTTGTGCTCACAATTGAAATTATTGTGACTTATTTATAATTGATTTTCTTTCTTTTTGATTTGCTCCACCACTTCAGCTGACCTTAGGGTTACCTCACCCGCCAAATCCCACTTTAATCCCTGACTGTACTGATTTTTCTGTTTAGGTGTGGAGGCAAAGTCGCCCTTCCACTCTGTAGGCAACAATATATAGACCTAGTTTTTTTTCTATTCCCTTTGTTTTTTCTCTCATTGTAAAAAAATAAAAGATGTTCAAGCTGAGTACATTTATCAGAAGTAGAATTTGTTATGACCCAGGTCATAATTTTGTGTAGTGTTTTCCTCCACTCCTGAGGGTGGGATTGTTAATTTTCTCTGATTTTTGTGCTTATGTAAGTTCCAAGTGGAGACTGACTATTGGTTGAAGCGTGAATGCAGCTGGTTATAAAATTGGACCGTCGTGGCCCGGCCTACTTCCTGCTTCCAACCAGGCTGTGTTTTTAGTAATAATGAGGTTCAGTTAACTTTGTTCTTTGGAGGAACATTTCTACCAGTTATCTTGCACAATTTTTTTTTTACTTTTATACTTTCAGTACATTTCACATTATTCCCTTAAGGGGATTTTTTTTTTACTTTGGTAAAAGTTGAATTACTGATTCAACTTCTTCACTAGAGTATTTTTTTGATTGTGTAGTTCTGCTAAAGTGATGGATGTGTGTGCTTTTGCTACCTCTGATATTGATGAAAAATCCCATCACAGTGTTGTGTGCAGTGTAATAGTGATGAATTCTGTTTGGTAAGCTCTCTACTAAACAGTGGATTAAATTAAATAACTTTTCCAGTAAGATGAATTGCTACGTGCGCCAATTTAGTCGTTACCATGGTGACCACTTTATTACCAAACCACAATGATGAACTTGATTACACATCTCTTATACGAAGACAACACACAAGAGACAATCCTTAAAAAACATTCATAAAATGTGTTGAAATAGAGAAAATGAAATGTCAGAGACTGGCAATCAGATGTATTTGTCTCTATAATGATTGGAGGATGTTTCCCAAAAAGATTTCCTGTTGAAGACTGGCAATACATCCAGTACAGAAGATTTCAAGAGGATGATAATGCCTTTCTTCAGCTGTTTTCTATCTGTGCAGTGAAGCGAAATTATGCCAAATGATGCCATCAATCCCAGAGTTTGTTCTGTCAGCAGATTATGACTGTGAGCGTAGAAAAGTTGCTTTATTGCCTTCCTGGGAACTTCTCATGACCCACTTGACAATTCATCTCATTTTGGAATTTTAGTCCCTGCCTTTACAGTAATGGTAGATATAATGAGCCCAGCAAATTCACCTTAATTGTTGTCAGTGATTCCTGATGTGTTTGAGTTAGCTATGTTTAAATCAACATGTAGTTTAACAACATTTTGCAGAAGCTACTAAAGTCATGTCAATTTATATCTGCGAAGTGATCCAAGTAGCTCAGTCACTTTTTCCCCATCTTTATGCAGTTACATTTTCAGACTGGGTGATAAAAGTAAAATAATGATTTTATGTTTAATTGCCTCTTCTGAAAGTTAACACAACTTGAGGTGGACTCCAAAAACATGGCATTGCCCACAGACACTCAGGAGCTTGGAACAAAACCATTTGGGGTGTAGCCCAATTTGATTGACACGTGAATGCAGATATAGCCATTCCCCAGCCCTTCATGTCTTTCTCTCTCATGTTCCCTCGCTCTCTTTTCTGCCTTTCCTCGTGTGTCAAGCTCGTGTGTCAGTCTAAGTCTCTGTGTTTCCTGTTTTATTTTGATAGTCTCATGGTCCACGTTCAGTGTTTAGTTTGGTTTCCCTGTGGACTCACATTTATTTCTCTGTAGCTGTGTTCCCCATGTGTTTCCACTCCCCTCGCTCCCTCTCTGTGTATTTAATGTGTGAGTTTTCTGTCATTTGTTGTTAGGTCGTCTGGTCATCTACCCATGTCTGTCATCTCCCATGTGTTCCCGGTCCCTAGTTTTTCTATGGTCCACATGCTTCACTGTTTAGTTTAGTTCTTTCCCAGTTTAGGTTTAGTCCTTTGTTTTTGTTTCACCATTTTTGTACCTTCATTTCTTCAGCCTGAATAAACGGCTCGCCCTTGGTTTAACCAAGTTTGTGTGGCCTCGCGTTGTCTGCTTTTGGATCCATTTAAATAATATAAGGTCTCTGCAGCCCTTTGAGAATTTTTGAGTAATACAGAAATGTAAGTGGTTTCTGCACTAAATTCAGGAATTAAATTACAGTTACAGTTGTGTCGTTATTTATATTTCAAAGGTTCTTCAGTTAAAATTGTTAACCATTTGAGACAAATCATTCATAACCATCTTACAGACATATCATTATGTACAGCTACTTTCAATACTACTCATAATTATTTAGACTCTTTCTCTCCAATTAATTTTTCTGAGTTAACTTCTGTACCGCCTCCAAACCATCAATGTGTCTATTACATCCCATTCCTACAATAGTGCTCAAAAAAGGTCTACGGTTAATTAATGCTTCAATGCTGACCCCAGCCCAGCAGCTAGAGCCTGATCTTCAACAGGTAACAAAAGCAACCAGACTTGTAACCTCTATTTCTATCATTTCATGTTTTTAAAGTAGAATAGTAGGATTTGCTCTGTAGATGCATAAATGAATATAACATTAATCATAAATTGAATCTTTAATCCTATAGTTTAATATCACAAACAATCAACACTTGCAACACGTGTTCACTGGTTCAAAAGGGTTCACTGTCAACTTTTAAAAATCTCTTCATGCTGGAAAAGAGAAAAAAAACCCCTCCCAGTACGTGTGTTTCTCTCTCACTTGTGCACTGTTTCTTTTTTCATTTTCTTCTTTGATGCAAGACAGTGCAACTGTAATTGCTATTTTCCTAACATTGCTATGTTAACCTCACCGTGGCAATGATGCCATAGGGGTGCAAACACACGAGCATGGAGCAAATCGCCCAGTCCTAATATGGACACAGTTAGCTAAACAAACTAGGTAGCATAAGATGTACTCTAGGAAAAGGACAAGCTTAAGGAAACTTTAGAAATGTTCATGAAAACACATGAGGTCATCTTTATTTTGAAAAGCTGAGAATGGGGTATGTGGGATTGATCAGGTGTATGTGCAGTTGTAAACGGAAAGCTTTGACTGTTATTAAGTTGTAAAGTTGTAGCATGCCATTTTAGAAGTTACCTGGCTAACTTGCAACTAAAATAGACAAGGTAAACATGCATAAAAATGTTTAGGTCTGTATAGTTAACCTGCCATTAAAAGGTTGTGCAAGGTACAGTAAGCTTTATCATGCTAGTTAACTGTCTAATAGTGGAAAAAAACTACTTAGAGTTTTGTTACTGTAAAGCAAATGTACAAAATTATTTTTGTTTCCTATTCCCCCCAAAATGTGATTGCCTTGAAGTCATCAGTGCGTAAAGAAAATTGGATGTGCTGATGCCAGTTTGTCTCAGTACCACCCCATTGAGCACCAGAAAGAGACTTCTGGGAACGTTACACACTTCAAGGTTCACTGGTTACGAAAGTTATTTAACTTTCAATTTCACTGTAGAAACCCAGTGAAATGGCTGTTGAAGCTTTTTTTTTTTTTTTTTGCAGAACAAAAAGTTTTTGACAAAACTGTATAAGAAAATTCTTTAATTAACACACCACAGATTAGAGATAAATAAAAAAAAAACAGGAGACCTGACTATTTGAGCACAACTTGTGTTTGCACCTTTAATAAACATCAACACAGTACACACTGAAAAAACGAAATAATGGATGTGACGCATCTTTTTGTTATTATATAGTACAAATTCACAGGGAGACCAGCTGAGGATCTTTTATTCAACATACACTTTGTTGTTCTTGCTTGTTTGCTCATTTCCTTTGTTGATTTAGCAAAACAAACTTATGCCATGTTTTTCATGTAATTTTGCAAAGGTCCTGTTCTCTTTGTGAGTAGAGTCTGTTTGAGGTCACTTCTCTGAATATTTTACAACACTGAAGGTATAGTCTATTCATAACACTGTGTGACTGAGTGCACCCAAACAGAATGTGATATTTCAGTCTCTCAGGTATTTTTGTAGAGCTGCAGGCATTTTAAACCAAATCTCATATCAGAGGATGGCTTTAACAAGATTGTGAAGTTTACATGAATTGGAAAAAAGGCAGGTTATTTGGTTAAGAAGAAACTCTACACACATTTGAAAATAATACCTCATTATCTGTTATATTTGTAAAGGTACAGCCTTAAGCTTTGTATTACCCACATATAAAGTTTTAATAGGAATGAGGTCCTGGAGGATGCATGGGTCAACAAACCACAGACCAAGGTTTGTTTCCAGTTTTATGCTTTTACCCATATCCTTAACTACACTGTTTATTTAAACTATTTATACCAGAGACATAAGGAAGAGAGTCAGCATTCAGAACATCTTTAATAGAATTCGAAAGGAGAACTGTTAAAGATTAAAAATCCATTTATCTTGTCCCTAACAATTAAGTGGAAATTCACTGGTATTTATGAAGCACTTTTCTTGAGCCCAGGGCTTTGAGTTTTGTAGCATCAGTTCTTTGTTTTTGGTGTGATTCATCTCTGAGTTGTTTTCCTGTTATTTTTAAATAAAAAATCTAGTCAGTGTTTGCAATTGTCATCTAGTACTTTTACTCTCCTCTACATCCACTGTTTATGTGTATTGAGTTTTATAGTATAGTTTATCTTTTGGCATGCCTGTTTGAATGTCTGTCTTTATGCATGTCTGTGTTGAAAAATGTCTGAACCATTTTTTGTTGACTGCAACAACCAGTAACCAGTTCTCTATAAGAACAGGTGGTTCCCAGTAGTATAGGAAGAAGCTCTGCATCCATATGATTCTGTTTAATGTTCAAGTAAGGGGCAGAGGGCCAGGACAGAAACAACTGCATTATACTGCCAACAGAACCTATTTTGGATATCTGTTATCATCCTATTTTTCTTTTTTTTATTTGGGTCTAGCCTCAACGCTCTCCATAGTTTGACATTTATAGCCTTTCTAGCAATCACACCACTTTATACTACAACATATGGTCCTTTATTCTATGCATTCTAAGCACTTTATTTGCTCATTTCCATGACCAAATTAATTAAATTGACTAATCAACCTGTCATGCACGTCTGAGAACATAATGACTGCACAGAAAGACAAAGCTGACCAGCAGATTCGACCAATGGCAGCTTGTTTCAATCAGATGACACTGTCAGCCAATGTACTACAGTGCTATAGCCTATGCCAAACCTTTGTCTAGTTTTATATCTTTTTGATTTTACAAAACAAAGTCTTTTTAGACTCTTATGGTCTCCTTTAGCCAAGTTGCCTAACCTAAATGGTTCGAGAAGTGACCACATCTGCCATGTCGTTTCTTTCTTCTTTAAAGGACAAAATATTGTGAATTAACTACTTTCTGTAAATAAATCATCAACTGTTATTTTAAACTAAATAACCTTGTTTCACATTGCTCCCTACATATACAAGCACATCAGCACCAAAATCAACGTACAGTCGAATCAACACCTCCGTAAAGCATTCTGAAATAAACCCACCATTTCTGCACGTGTCTGTCTTAAATTATGTTATCCAAGCACTACGAGTTTTATTTTGTTTTATGTTTTATGGAAAAAAAAAGAAGAAAAAGGGCTTTTAGGCAGATTAGATTATTAAAATCTCTTAAACCACATTAATTGGTTGCTTGGAAAATCAGTTAAGACGATTACGCACAGGGCACGAAAAACAGCAAACAATTTAAATTTTCACAAGTCTTTATTCTAATTAGCCGAGTGTGAAAGAGAAATATATACATAACATTTAGGAGAAATAGAAAAATGGGAATATAAAGTTCCATCCCTGATGAGTTTCTGGTCAGTACTGTAACAGTGACTGTCCCTCTGAGGTACTGTCGACAGCTTCTGTGTTCATATGGCCTTAATCACCATGAAAACATCCTTTGTCACAGTCACTTTGATAGGATTAGCGTACAGCTGTGGGCAGGGAATGTGGAAAACTCCATTTTAGATATTGTACTCTTGTGTGAGGGATGTGTCTTCACTGACATGTAGGAGCTTAAATTAAATGTTTACACAAATACCTCATACACCTCCTCACGGACACGTGATGCAAGGCAATGCCTTCTTCCTGTGCGAGCTCACTATATGCACAAACAACAGTGACAATACGGACAAATATGTATTGAGCTGCCACTGGCTTGATAACTAACAGTAACTGCTGTCACAGCCGCCAGCTTAGTCACAAAATGATAAAACTGTGCCCTACTTTCACTTTTTTTCAATAAAAACTACTTACGAAAAGTACTCTTTGATAATGCTGTGGCCTTCCTCAGCAATTTTTATCCTACCCTCCCTTTCCATGCAGCCCTGTGTTTTCCCCCCAAATAAATTTATTTTCTTTTGTGTCCTTGTAATATATTCATAGCAGAGGAAAACAGGCAGAGGATCAAGATCAAGCAGCCCAGAGAATATCAAATGGAATATATTCATTGGGCTCTGTGGGTTCTCACTGTGCTGGCCATGTTTTATATATAGGATACAAACTAACACTGTTTGGAGGCTATCATTGTAATACTCTTAAAGCAAACAGCCAGCATATTTAACCATGTCGTCACCTGCAGCCTCGACTGAAAGGGAGTAGGTGGAGTCTGACTCAACGTTGTTATATTTAGTGCATATTTTATAATCACTTTAATATGATACATATACACGTAAACAAAACTGTCTAAACTGCATTGCCATGGAAAACACTGTGTTTGGCTTGTTGGCGCATTGATATAAAATCCAAAAGTCTTGTTGTAAATGTTAATACTTCACACATCTATTCTCTGAATAAGAAATGACGGCAGTGGTTTGCAGTTGTGTTGCTAGCAAACAAGTACAGGGAGTGCAGAATTATTAGGCAAATGAGTATTTTGTCCACATCATCCTCTTCATGCATGTTGTCTTACTCCAAGCTGTATAGGCTGGAAAGCCTACTACCAATTAAGCATATTAGGTGATGTGCATCTCTGTAATGAGAAGGGGTGTGGTCTAATGACATCAACACCCTATATCAGGTGTGCATAATTATTAGGCAACGTCCTTTCCTTTGGCAAAATGGGTCAAAAGAAGGACTTGACAGGCTCAGAAAAGTCAAAAATAGTGAGATATCTTGCAGAGGGATGCAGCAGTCTCAAAATTGCAAAGCTTCTGAAGCGTGATCATCGAACAATCAAGCGTTTCATTCAAAATAGTCAACAGGGTCGCAAGAAGCGTGTGGAAAAACCAAGGCGCCAAATAACTGCCCATGAACTGAGAAAAGTCAAGCGTGCAGCTGCCAAGATGCCACTTGCCACCAGTTTGGCCATATTTCAGAGCTGCAACATCACTGGAGTGCCCAAAAGCACAAGGTGTGCAATACTCAGAGACATGGCCAAGGTAAGAAAGGCTGAAAGACGACCACCACTGAACAAGACACACAAGCTGAAACGTCAAGACTGGGCCAAGAAATATCTCAAGACTGGTTTTTCTAAGGTTTTATGGACTGATGAAATGAGAGTGAGTCTTGATGGGCCAGATGGATGGGCCCGTGGCTGGATTGGTAAAGGGCAGAGAGCTCCAGTCCGACTCAGACGCCAGCAAGGTGGAGGTGGAGTACTGGTTTGGGCTGGTATCATCAAAGATGTGGGGCCTTTTCGGGTTGAGGATGGAGTCAAGCTCAACTCCCAGTCCTACTGCCAGTTTCTGGAAGACGCCTTCTTCAAGCAGTGGTACAAGAAGAAGTCTGCATCCTTCAAGAAAAACATGATTTCCATGCAGGACAATGCTCCATCACACGCATCCAAGTACTCCACAGCGTGGCTGGCAAGAAAGGGTATAAAAGAAGAAAAACTAATGACATGGCCACCTTGTTCACCTGATCTGAACCCCATTGAGAACCTGTGGTCCATCATCAAATGTGAGATTTACAAGGAGGGAAAACAGTACACCTCTCTGAACAGTGTCTGGGAGGCTGTGGCTGCTGCTGCACGCAATGTTGATGGTGAACAGATCAAAACACTGACAGAATCCATGGATGGCAGGCTTTTGAGTGTCCTTGCAGAGAAAGGTGGCTATATTGGTCGCTGATTTGTTTTTGTTTTGTTTTTGAATGTCAGAAATGTATATTTGTGAATGTGGAGATGTTATATTGGTTTCACTGGTAAAAATAAATAATTGAAATGGGTATATATTTGTTTTTTGTTAAGTTGCCTAATAATTATGCACAGTAATAGTCACCTGCACACACAGATATCCCCTTAAAATAGCTAAAACTAAAAACAAACTAAAAACTACTTCCAAAAACATTCAGCTTTGATATTAATGAGTTTTTTGGGTTCATTGAGAACATGGTTGTTGTTCAATAATAAAATTATTCCTCAAAAATACAACTTGCCTAATAATTCTGCCCTCCCTGTATACTAATGCGGTTTAAAGTCCTTTTAGTCAAGAAGGAAAATGAGCAAAGAAATTAGATGTTCATCACTAACTCTAAAACTAAAACATGGAGGCGTTTTCCAAAATTACAAATCTCAAAGGAATCGACACAAGCTATAATAAGGTGTTATCAGTATCTGTAGTTTTGTTTATAGGGCTTGATTTAGGATACTGAGCTATGTGGGATACACCTGTAACAATCCAGTTTACTCTAAAATTAGCTGCTTTATATGACCATTGAAAAGAAGATGACTGCTTTCACTATTGCCACTGGTATTGCCATGAGCTAAGGGCTTTACTATGAAGCCATATTAATGGCTTAAAGTCACCTGGGGTGGCTGTAGCTCTGGAGATAGAGCAGGCCATCTCCTCCTGGGAAGGTTGGTGGTTTGATCCCTGGCTCCTGCAGTCTGCATGCCAAGTATCCTTGGGCAAGATACTAACCCCAAGTTGCTCTCCAGTGCATCCATTGGCGTGTGAATGTTAGCTAGGAAGCACTGAAAAGTACAGAAGAAAGTGTGTGTGTAAATGTGGCATGTTGTATAAAGTGCTTTGAGTGCTCCAAGAGAGTAGAAAAGCACTATATAAGAATCAGTCCATTTACCTTTTCTGTGGCTCTCTTTTTATCATGCTAAATCCCTGTGGTAACTTAAGCTGGATACATAACCTGGTTAGGAACAGGTTATGTTCTGAGTTTTAGTTTAAATTCATAAAATTTCTTTCACTTACAGCATGTTTGAAGTGCAGTATCAATTCTCTGCTGGGCAAATACATATGCATGAAACATGGATGTTAAATTATCCAATTCTTTATATGCCCTTTATTGATGGAATCCATCTGTGGTTACTGCACAGTACTGCATCTAACATAAATGTATATTTTGAACAGGAAAGTAAATTAATTGATATACCGAACTGTGCAAAGGTCCAGTCCTTGAACAAAAGGCAGCCAGCATCCAAAGGAGGGCTTCAAAAAGCCTGAAAAACTAGTCTTACTTATTCTTATACCTCAGAAAGAAAGCTTGTCTAAGTGACTTCAGGCTCTGTTGAATAAAGAAAAAAAAATGGTCATTTCAAGTATCAAATTTGTTTGCATGTTTCAATAAATCACTGCAGCTGTTTCCCATTTTCCTAGCAAGCTATGAAGAAATCAAGTGACTTTTACATATACATACACAATGATACAGTTGCACTGTAAGTGGTGGGCTGACAGGGTAAAAATCTATACTTGTGTACTAGAAGTAGTCACGGGCCTGTGTGTGGTTTTATCCTATTCTGCAATGATTCTTAAATAAATTTGGCATCTGTTGCAGTAAATATGTGAAGAAAGGGAGCTCTTAATTAGTTCATCTGGGAAACAATTGATCAGTTCATCAGAGGCTAATGTGGACTCTTTGTCAATAACATGGATCACAGAGGAAACAATGCCAATACATCTGGATGTCAGTTAACAAGCTTTTGTCTCCTCAGGTTTGGGCTGACTTGTCTTGAATATAAAACAAAACATGGGCCGTTTTCATTACCTACATTAATTACTTATTTTTTTCTTTCTTTATTTATCCATTTAGTCATCTCTTCATCTGTCATTAGGGATCCTATTTGTGGATACTCTGAGCTGCCCTACCCTTGTTCTAAATGAACTATGTTTCTGCAGCAATTCAGCTTGATTTCTTTTGATTTGGTTTAAATTTGCACAAAAATACACCTTACTCTGTTTAACAGTGGCAGGCTCAGTCTAAATAAAGGAATACCAGCTATAGCATAGTAAAGTTGGGTTTCCACAAAAATACAGCTTTCAGTGGGGGGGAAAGAAAAACATTCATAACACTGCCTTTGAACTTTATGGATCCTTTTCAAGTCTTACTTAAACTGTGGACATCAGTACTTGTGGTCTTTGATGTTGTGTCTCTCTGATTAAAAGGAGGCGAGAGTGTGAATCTCAGAGCAATCTGATTTGTTTACTGTGGGCAACTTTAGAAACAAGGACTGATATTCTACTTTCTGAAAAGAATAAAATTAACCAGGTGAGATGTGGACATCAAAAGACATTAGTGTTCTTTTCGAATGCTGATCTTCAGGTTTAACATTGAGGCTTGTTTGCTGTCATGGGTAATGTGATTTAGAGGTATGTTTGGCACGGATGGCAAAAATCCCACCTAATCGCCTTTCATAAATGTCAGGAAAATTTGCAATACTGTGCTTGTGTGACCGAAGGACTGCAGAGGAAAAGGCTCAGCGGGGACTCGGAGAGAACACAGAGTACGCACAGCATAAAGGTTACACATTTTTACAGGGATTGTTGCTTTTTCCAATTTGACATTTCGTTCTGATGATGATGACTTTAATGTGACTGATGTGATAATGTCAAGGGTCTTCTGCTCTGCGGACGATGGAGGCTTGGCATTACGAGAGCCTTGCTTCAGATCTATTCAGTATCAAAGAGTCACCTCCCACACAGACACACAGATAAATGAAAACACCAAGCGCTATAGATAGCAGATGAACACCATCGTTTGATTAAAAAAAGAATGACCTCCTGAATTTGGACTGCACCTTATTCCAAAATAAAACTTTGAGATCCCCCTTCCTTTAGTTCTCATTTTCCTATCACCTCTCCTGATACTCACTTGGTGCCTCCGTACATGGATGAAAGCTTTTGCGTAAATTCTCAAGGGTGCTCCCCTGACAAAATAAATAAATAAATAAAATCTACCCAAAGCCAACCTTTTGTACTTACTACTAGAGAATTATTTTATATTTTATAGCAAGAAACATGACTCCTCCATGCCCAATTTGTCCTGGGGTGTGTTATTGAAAGAACCTGCTGAAGGCTACTGAACACTAGACAGGGATCTGGTGGGTCTAATCTCTGCACTATTGTAGCTCTGTCCAATAAAGTAACAAGTACTACCTTTGGTGTTACATAGAGAAAAGACCTGGAGGCTTACGGACCTCCAAAACTACATGAATAAGCTATATGCGAGTAAAACATAGTATTGATCATTGATCATTAAAATATTGATCATTTTGAGAATAAATTTGAAATTTTGAATGACTTTAAAGTCAAAAAAGCATTTTAGGAATAAAATCAAATACAATTTTGACAAAAAGTTGAAATACGATTTTGAGAAAAAAGTCTAAGAAAGAAAACAAAAACTTGGAAGAGTTGGATTTGTACAAAGTGAAATCACTGGCAATGGACAGATGGAAGGATACCAATGTTTATACCCTAGGGCCTAGTGCAAGAAAGACGATGTATGTTTTATCACAAGACACAATAAGACAGATCATCACTTTGTTTCAATAAGTCAAGTCATTTTGTAGTGAGTATAAGAGCCATGGTAGTTGTTTGACTTGAAGCAACAACTGTAATCTCAACATTTTGACATTTTTAATCAAAATACTATTTAGAGTTTCATCTTGAAATTTCTATTTTAATCTCAAAATGACTGGGAGTTAAGGATATGCTCTACCCATGCTAGCTGGGAGCTCCAGGTGGATAGATTCATGGACACCATGCACCCAAGAGAGGCCTACAGCTCCTGGATTGTCCTCTCCGCCTGGCCGTTAGTCTGTGCAACCCAGAACAAGGACTAACCTGGGCTGCCAGCGGGGAGCAAAACTCTTTCCAAACTGAGGGCCACATGATTGGTCATCCATTGCAGAGCACTGAAGCGAAGCATATAGCTGGGTTAATGTGTCCTGTTTTGTTGATACATCGAGCAGCAGAGCTTCATGTCTCACCATCAAGGAAAACAGAGTTGAGTCAGATGAGTTCATTTATGGCTCAGAGAGCATGAAGGACTAAAAACTCAGAGTAGAATGCAGTTTTGTGAATTTATTTGCAGTGATGTGAATGTCAGACTGAAGGAAAGTCCTCAGTATTTGAAGGGAGTTGACTGATCACAAGATGAGGAGCAGGTGAGTTGATAACCGCAGGTGTGCCAGGCTGGAGGGTGGCCACCAACAGGTTCCCACCTCTGAAGGGTATGGTGCAGTTATCACACACCCCCCCCACACAAGACACAGAGAGAGAGGAATTAGAGAGCCAAGGTGGAGAGTAAGAAAAACTGGGTCGAAACCGATCCCAACAACACAAAGGTCATACTTTTATAATTTAGGGAAATGCTATATTTTTTTGTTTTGGTTTGTTTAAATAGAGATTTCTGACAAAGTTAAAAAGCCTTGATGCAATAAACAAATTTAAAAGGCACTTTTATGCTTTTAAAACCTAAAAACAAGTCAAACTCAACACAAGAGGAAGGTTAATGTGTCCCTAATATTTCATCATAGTGTGAAACCAGCTTGTCAAGGCAAGCAAATCACATTTTAAATTCAAATTTCTATAGTAGCTTGGCTACTCAGGATGGCATTGTTTACATTTGAAACAAGCTTATGTGCAGTCTCCTTGTAATGGTCAGTCTTATCTCTCTTTGCACTTCGCTCATTAGTTTGGTTGACACGTAGTGGGTTATTGCTGGGGACTTGTTCTGTGGCTTGTACTGCATATAAAATTCAAAAAGGTTATCAGGCTGGACAGTACCCAGGAGAGGTTTTGATTCATGGTGACCAATTACGTCACAAGTCGCACAATGTAGAGTACAAGCAAATTGAATCACTTTGATCAATACTTTGGCAATAAATATCAAGTAATAAATGTTATGGTTTATGATTTGTTACTTGCTGGGAACACACGTGTTCTGTGTGCTTAAGACGATCCATTTAAAACAGTTTAAAAAGTCAGGCAAAAACATGATTTGAAACAAAAGCCAAAAGATGAGGCCAAATAAAAAGTTAAGGTGATGTAAAGATTATAAGAGAGAGGAAAAAATAGATAGATAGATAGATAGATAGATAGATAGATAGATAGATAGATATTGTTATTTAATTTCTCGACATACTTTTAGACTATTGCAATGTATTTTAATTTGATACAAATGTATTGCTCCATTGGCAGCAACCACCCACAGTTAACTTACAGTAAAGCTACCAAACTATTCCAAGTTTAACTTTTTTGTAGAGTTTGACACACATTCATATTTGCTGAATTAATATCTAAAAATGAGTTTTACAGTGCATTTAAGGGGCAGTCACAGTGGTTCTTATTCAAATTAAACAGCCAATTTGGGATTTAGACTGCTAAACTTCTCTTCACAAGCACTTTTGCTTCACATTTCTAGGCTACTGTCCCCAGTGAACTGAACTAACTGCTTAGAGCATGAATAATGCTCAAAAAGCCTTAGTAGCACAAGAATATGTCTAGTTGAGAAAAGGAAAACAGGGATTTTAGGAGGATGTGCTTTTTCTTTTTTACCCTTTAAGTTGAAGCTCATTTCCATTAATAGTCTCAAATAGGCAAACATTTCGTCCCTGTTACCCAGCTATTTGAATTACACTGAGACAACTGAACCTGTGTCAGTGTAATTGATGGTCTTCACTTACTGCTGCACAAGGTGAGTAATGGCAGTCTTTCCCTCTGTTGCTGTTTCTCCCTGCATCCAGTAATGGCTCCTCTGAGAACAATAATGGCATCCAAGATGGGCAGTCAACTGCTAATACTATCATCTCTCTGTTACTTATATAAGCTGGACTGACATTTCAGGCACTGCAAAGAGTTCTGTCTGAATAGGATTCCTGTAGAAATAATATCTCACCTGTAAGGCATGGTTGAGATAATGTGGATAATCTCAACTTTTCCCTGAGTGAGCAGCTAAATGTGTTTGGTTAGATTACAGTAACTAAAAGGCCTGCCAGCTGCTGTAATTACCTTTTCTAAGTACCATGTGAATACCAACCTTAGATAGGCTATTTGGCAGAACAGGCATCTAGAGAGAGGAATGATGATCCGAACAGATCTGCCTTATTTTCCTTAAGGGTCTAGCAGGTGCTCAGAAGACCTACCCCCACCAGGAATAACGGCTGTTGGAAAATAGATGTGTTTGAAGTGTAAATATCCCACAGGTCAAAGACTGCAACAGAGAACTCAGATAACAGTATATTTTTACCCATGCAAAAAAAAAAAGAGACTTTGATCCATTTCACACACTTTATTCTTCCCAGACTGCAGACAATGGATCTCCCAGCAGTGCTTATGAGTAAAGTTTGAAGCTATATTAGGAGCAGTCTGGGCTGAGTTTGTCTAGGAAATGCAAGCCAGAATGAAGGTGTGGAAGTTGCAGATGCTGTCATGTAAATAAAACCTCACTGACTCATGACAAAAAAAACCTTCTTGTTTCTATCATTAGCACCCAAATGTTTTGTGAATGTTTTCTTTTAAAGATTTTAAAGTGACTTTTACACTTTTACAGTGAGTGCAAAAGCTGGATGTGCTGGAAAACACTTTAATTATTGCTTTTGAATTCACAACAGGCAAGAATTTGCATCTTTTCATGTATTACAAAAGTTGATGGAGGAGGTCAGGTCAGGCTAATACAGAGGATGGGTCAACAGGTCAGCAAGCAAACAAGGTATCATACTAGGAGGCCTAAATTACTCTAACACACTTAACAGTTTAACAGTCCTGCAAGGAATTGACAGGCGAACCCGGGTTATATACTGGTAGATGAGTCAAGCAGAGTTAATACCACAACTGCAGACAAAAAAGAAAGAACAGAGAGAAGGCAGGTCCGAACTAAGAGGATGAAGGACCGTGACATATCGTGATGGAAATCACTCATGCCCTACGCTGAACTTAGTTATCTTTGGAGAAAATAATAATGAGTTGTAATATTATTTTTCTTGTTTAATATGCTTGCACAATCTTCATCTTATGACATGAAAACAGGAAACGTGTATGTACTCCTAGGTAGTCTTATACTTGAATCTTCCACCTCTACAAGCTGCTGATTTATATGTAACCTTGAATTAATAAGCAAATGGAGAACAGCGACCTTTCCTTAACCCCAACAAAGTGCCTGAATACACCAATAAACATGTCAGTTACACTGTAAGAATGGAAATTTAAACAAAAGGGTAATACACAGTAACACATTTCAATACTATGTTCTCAGGTTTTGACTTGCTGATTAACAGTGTCACTATTTAATATATTATTTATTGCAAAAACTCCTCAAGGAGACGGGGTTAATTATGCACTATTAGAGTATACACAATCTAACTGGATAATTAATTTATCATCAACTTCTTGTTAGTTAATAATACATTTTACAATGGATAATATAGCCTTGTCTTATTGGAGTGTTTGTGTTGCTGTGTTGTGGACGTTTTTTAATTACTTTTAGTAATTTTCTCCATGGGTGCCTGGAGGTAAATAAAACCCTCTTGTTAGGAAACATAGCCACATGTACAGGTAAAAAAATAAAGAAACCATTTTAGGCTGAAGATGCAGGGAAAACACATAGAAAAGGATTTATCATTTGTTTAGATACCTTTCAAGATGGTTACAATACGAAATACACTGTGTGCTCTAAGTTAATTGTCACTCGAGGCCGTAGTTTATGTCCCACCTTACATCATCAGCATTTGCCATATGTTTTTTCAGCGTTTTCCTTGTTAGTTAACCCCTTAGATAAACACTGGAGACAACACCCCAAAGAAAATGCAGTAGAAAGTGTGACCTAGATTAAGAAGACAGTGAGTGAACCATCCAAATCAAATCAAATCAAATCAAATCAAATCACTTTTTATTGTCACATCACATGTGCAGGCACACTGGCACAGCACATGCGAGTGAAATTCTTGTGTGCGAGCCCCACAAGCAACAGAGATGTGCAAACACAACAACACAAACGAGCAAAATACAAGAATGGCCAACCTGAAACTAATAAATATATGTACAATATATAATAGTGTATGCATTTCTGGATGTGTATACTAAATATTTTCCTACGTGTGTGTGTGTGTGTGTGTGTGTGTGTGTGTGTGTGTGTGTGTGTGTGTGTGTGTGTGTGTGTATACACATTTTTACAAATTAAATAGTAAAAAAAAAAAAAAAAAAAAAAATAATAATAATAATAAAATATATAAAATATACAGAGTTGAATATGTGCAAAACAAGTGGCATTTATATACAGTGTGGAGTGCATAATGTTGAAGTTCCAGTAGTGAAGCTGAGGTGTCTATGACGTGTTCAGCAGTCTGATGGCCTGATGGAAAAAGCTGTCTCTCAGTCTGCTGGTACGGGACCGGATGCTGCAGAACCTCCTTCCTGATGGAAGCAGTCTGAACAGTTTATGGCTGGGGTGACTGGAGTCCTTGATGATCCTCCCCGCTTTCCTCAGGCAGCGCTTCCTGTAGATGTCTTGGAGGGAGGGAAGCTCACCTCCAATTATCCGTTCAGAGCACCGCACTACTCGCTGGAGAGCTTTGCAGTTGTAGGCGGTGCTGTTGCCATACCAGGTGGTGATGCATCCAGTGAGGATGCTCTCAATGGCACAGTGATAGAAGGTCCTGAGGATGCGGGGGCTCATGCCGAATCTTTTCAGTCTCCTGAGAAAGAAGAGGCGCTGCTGGGCCTTCTTCACTGTTTTGTTTGTGTGTACTGACCACGTAAGATCCTCAGCCAGATGTACACCAAGGAACCGGAAGCTGCTCACTCTCTCCACAGCAGCGCCATTGATGGTGATGGGGGTGTGTACTTCTCTGCACCTCCGGAAGTCCACTATCAACTCCTTTGTCTTTGCGACGTTGAGGGTGAGATGGTTGTCTTGACACCAGTGGGTCAGGGCGCTGACCTCCTCCCTGTAAGCCGTCTCATCACCGTTGGTGATAAGACCCACCACTGTAGTGTCGTCCGCAAACTTCACAATGATGTTGGAGCTGTTAGTGGCTGTGCAGTCGTAGGTGTAGAGTGAGTACAGGAGAGGGCTCAGTACACACCCCTGTGGAGCACCAGTGTTCAGTGTGATGGGGGATGAGGTGATGCTGCCCAGTCTGACCACCTGGCGTCTGTCAGACAGGAAGCTAAGGATCCAGCTGCAGAGGGAGCTGCTCAGTCCTAGATCCTGCAGTTTCCTGTCCAGCTTCGAGGGAACGATGGTATTGAATGCTGAGCTGTAATCTACAAACAGCATCCTCACATACGTGTCTCTCTTCTCCAGGTGTGACAGGGCAGTGTGTAGTGTCAGGGCTATGGCATCATCAGTGGACCTGTTGTGGCGGTATGCAAACTGTAGAGGGTCCAGTGAGTCGGGTAGTGCAGAGCAGATGAAGTCCCTGACCAGCTTCTCGAAGCATTTGCTTACGATGGGGGTCAGGGCTACAGGTCGCCAGTCGTTCAATGAGGAGATGGTGGAGGATTTGGGTACAGGGACGATGGTGGCCATTTTGAAGCAGGCTGGGACTACAGACAGAGAGAGGGAAAGGTTGAAGATGTGCGTGAACACTCCAGCCAGCTGAGCCGCGCATGACCTGAGGACGCGGCCGGGAATCCCGTCCGGACCAGTAGCTTTGCGTGCGTTCACCTTCCTGAAGCACTTCCGCACATCCTCCTCAGACACAGTGTGCGCACTGACGTCATCCGCGGTGCGCACACTGTCCGGTCTCATGGTGTTCCATTCGTCTGGATTGTGCAGTTTCCTCATCACACCTCCAAAGAACATAAAGCATCAAATCATGGATTTTGCCTATCCCTTTACATTTAACGTATAAAATGCCAGCAATGCTAGAATGGGCGAATTGAAATGTAGTACCCATAGAATAAGACATGTACAAAACTCTCAATTGTAGCAAAAGGTTATTCAAAGTTAAGCAACTTACCGTTGGAATGAATTCCAACAGCCGGGCCACGGTTTCCACCAGCAATCTGGTGAGAAAACTACAGGTTACTAGTAAAGCAACTTTCAAGTACTGAAGCTGCCTTCTTGTCACGGGGGTTGCCACAGCATGGGCATCTTCCTCATAGTGAATATCTTAATATGATGGGAAAGATGGTTTGATGTGTAATTTGTGAGAAAGCTAAAGAAGGTCCAAGTAGTTCCACACTTGGAGAGAGTGGGCAGGTAAGTGAGTGGAACTGGTGGGCTGAATTGTCAATTTGTAGTTGAAGCAGAGAGCCAAGGATGAAAGTTAAGATGTGATGAGAGTCATTCCAGGTAAGTGTTTCCTTCAGTTTAAGTTGAGGTTTTTTTTTGTTTTTTTGTACTAACGGTTTACCATTTCACCAGCTGGAGTAGGAGCACACCAGTGTTAACAACCGGCCTGTGTATGGAGGTGACAGTGCACAGCAGTAATGATGAACAGGAGTGATGGCTGAATCAGCAGGAAAAACACTGTTTCCAGGCAAGGGGCAGGTCACTTCTGAATCAACTTCAGCTGTATATGAGGAAAGAAAGAGACACACAGAGATCAGGACAGAGGGAAACGAAATACGCAGGAAAAAAAGAGACAAGAAAGCTGGGGCCTGCCCACTATGGCAGGTGGCTGTAGCTCAGGTGGCAGAGCAGGTCAGCCACTAATCAGAAGGTCGGTGGTTCGATCCCAGGCTGCCTCCTGGCTGCATGTCAAATATCCTTGGGCAAGATACTAACCCCATGTTTGCCTACTGGTGTTGGTTAGAGGGCCCGGTGGCGCCAGTGTCCGGCAGCCTCGCCTCTGTCAGTGCGCCCCAGGGCAGCTGTGGCTACAATGTAGCTTGCCATCGCCAATGTGTGTGTGAATGGGTGAATGACTGAATGTAGTGTAAAGCGCTTTGGGGTCCTATGGACCAGAAAAGCGCTATACAAATGCAGGCCATTTACCATGGCAGTTTTCTACCAGCTGGTTCTGCATCTTTGTTGGTGTATGAACCATGGACTTAATCTTTTTATTCCCTCTTAACACATAAGCATACTACATACTATAAACTGATAACACGTGACTTGTGGATCGACCATTTACCCCTAGTACAGGAAGTCTGCCCCGGCTCTCTGTTTAAAGGGGCCAAGTACTGGATTCAAAGGGGTGTGCCTGGAACACACTGCCTGACACTCACACTTTCCTACTCTTAATATATACAGTACTTTTCTGGGTCTCACAATCAATCTGAACAGTGCTCTACTGCACTTCCTCTTTCCTCAACACATACAAAACCTGGCAAATTTCAAGCATTACAATTACTTCATTCAGGGGCAGATCTACTGTGGTAGCATGGGGTGGTATGTACCACCATAAAAAAAATTCTCTTAGTGCCACCCTAGTCTTACATATTGTTTTTTTTAATTAAAAATCAGCTACCATTAATATTTTGAGCTAGTCTAGCTACCACTAATACAGAATATGAATAAAATATATTGCCCCCACCAAAATAGCTTTTTTCTATGTTGTCACTAACAACCGACACACCAGCCTATGACCATGCTGCAATTGTACATATTAGAGAATGTAACACCATCATAAAAAGGATGGATGTTAAACCGTTTGTTCTGCTCTGGGATGCAGATGAGCCAGGGGATCTTAATCTCCTTGACGGGCTATAAAGTAAATCTTTTGTCAACATGTTAACCTCTAATCTTTAGACAACTGTGTATTGTACTGTAGCATCCAAATCTAAAGCTTAGCTGAGGGAGCAAATTTTCAGCCACTTCACTAAAGTTTTACAATTAAGTTGTGAACAATACTGCAACAAATAAAATCTTAGTTTAACTTTACACCAATTGGCTTTTAGTGGGCAATTTTCTAATTAGAAAAAAATGTGCTGCACTAAAGTGGAAAAAGCTTAGTGGAGCATGACATAGTCTGGGACAAAAAATCCCCTCATGGCTACAAAATAAGAAATGGTGTTTTAACAAGGCAGTCACATCATTTTAACTCAGAAAAGATGTCATGCTGGCTCTGCTTTTACCCCACTCGGTGTTTTTGCAACTGCAACTCCAGGCTTCTTGTAAGCTTTTTCTTGTGTTAAAGACCTGGTTGACCTCAAATTTTCTGCTTCTAAATTCAGATAAAACTGAGGTTATTGTGCTCTGCCCTAAAAGTCTTAGAAATGCGGTATCTAGCCAGATACTTTGGATGGCACTACATTAGCCTCCAGTAACACTGTGAGGAATCTTGGAGTCATTTTTGACCAGGATATGTCCTTCAATGCACATACTAAACAAATATGTAGGACTGCTTTCTTCCATTTGTGCAATATCTCTAAAATTAGAAATATTCTGTGTCAGAGTGACGCTGAAAAAACTAATTCATGCATTTATTACTTCTAGGCTAGACTACTGCATTTCATTTTAATATCAGGATGTCCTAAAAACTCCCTGAAAATCTATTGGTTGATCCAAAATGCTGCAGCAATAGTAGTGACTGAGCACATTTCTCCTAAACTTGCTTCCCTTCATTGGGCCCCTGTCAAATCCAGAATTAAATTTAAAATCCTGCTTCTCACATACAAATTCTTGAATAATCACGACCCATCTTATCTTTCTCTGTAGTTTTTGTAGGGTATCTTACAATTAAAAGCACCTTGAGGCAACTGTTCTTTTGATTTCGTGCTATATAAATAAAATTGAATTTAAAAAAAAAATTGAGTTGTAAATCTTTAAGGGCAAATGTTTTCATTCTGCCATAGCTTTAACAGCTGCCTTCTTTTATGTAGTGTAATCAAATAAGCCCACAAATCATATTCAAAAATTCTGAGACCTTGTAATATAGATACAATGCTGATCAACAAAGTACTAAGGAATTGTGAACACTATCCAATGAAGTAAACAACATTCATGCAGGAAAGGGATTGCTATATATTAGACTGTAAGTGAATAGTCATTTCTCCATGTCAGTAATTTGAAAGTGGGAGAAATGGACAGGCATAAAAACCTGAGCAACTCTGACAAGGGCTAAATTGTTAAGACCAGTGAACTGTGTCAGATTGAGGCTGAATAGCAACCAATGCTGAACCAAGAAATCATCATCATGGACTGGCACTAGAACAGCCCATGTTTCTGTGGGTTGGTGCCATTTGATATTATGCAGCAGCAGTCATGATGTTTCAGAGTAGGAGATGTAGATGCAGTTATTATAAATTGTAGGTTTCTTAACTCTGCGTCATCATATTTCTCGGTACTTGTACGTCGAACTAGGGGTTCTAGTCCAGAAGAGAGGTAGATCCATTGGTCCATCACAACATGGTAGTAATGTAAATGATAAATGGACTTCGTGTAGAGTATACAGCACTTTTCTATTAGGTTTTTACAGTATACATAAAGCATTTTTTCTAGCACCTTTAACTCAATGAAAAATCAGCGTGAGTTTTTTAGGTTTCCCAGCACCAAAACACAATGTGGATCTTAATTAGTTAGCTTGTTATTATTGGGCAACTATTTACTACACTGTTAGCCCCCACTCCATGAACAGTATTGTAATATCTTTCATAAATATTTCTTTAGTGATCCACTTGGTGCTGTTGGGTTGTTTGAGACTCCCAGGCTGTAGTTAGAAGCAAAAATCTAAACAGCAGGACAGCAGGAAACAGAAGCTTATGCAAATCAAATTTGTCCAACAGTGAAGTTTCTTTGGTCTCGAAAAACAGATACAGCAAGAAAATCAAGGATGTTTTTTTTTTTAAACAATATAAAAGAACAATAATCTTATGGTAAGAGCACTCTCAGCATGGCACTGAACGAATTAACGGATAACAGTCGTACTTCACAGAGCAGCAGCAGTTTGGGGTTTCGTCAGTGCAGCTTGAAGAGAGATGAATTTACATGAAGAGAAAACATTTGAAATGTTCAGGAAGGTTTAAATTTATCTACAAGCCTTGACTAAAATTCCAGAAACTGATACCGATCTTAGGTGACAAGAAAACAATAAATAAAAGAGTGAATACTGTTTCCTGGATGGATGAAGCAATTTCACAGTTCTCTGTGCTGAAATATTGTTTATGGCATTAACATATCATAATCTGTTGTCAACAGAGAGCTCTTTTACGATACGATACAAAAAAACAAAACAAAACTAAATGACATCCAAATATGTGTTCTGCAGGGATTATCACATTGGTTGATCAATGCAAGCTTGTTTTACCCATCGTTTCAACGTTGGGGGTGTTTATTGTTCAGCAATTCCTTCAGATTATCAGTAAAACACTGTGGAGATATGACAAATGGAAAAGCCATGCTGTTTAGTGTTTTCAGCGCAACAGACACAATCTAATTTAAGAGAGCATCTTCAGCTCTACACCAAAGTTTTTGTAGCCAAACAAATACGCCTGGATTAATAATTGTAGGTGATACATACTCTTTAATGGCATACTGAACGTTCTAAAAAATGGGTTATTCATTTCATAAATTAATGTTTATTTAAAGAGTAAGTGTACACCTCAGTCTCTACCAAGCAATATTGTAAAAGAGAAATGTTAGGCAGTACTAAAGCTGCTTTTTAGGATTCATAAATAACTTTTGGAAAGATATAAACTCTTCCCAAAAGTGTTTTTATATTTTTCCTTAGAGTGACTTGCAAATCATCTCAATCATCATCAATACATTTAAAAAAAACAACAACAAAAAAAACATTTCCACAACTGACTGCCAGCGAATGCAGCCGGAGAGCAAAAAGATACACATTTATCATAGGATCTACAGATCATTCCTGCATTTATATTAGAAAATGCATGCATCTAGAATCAGATCAACAAATATGATTTGCAGAGGTCTGCCAGAAATGCTCGTGGACTCTCAGTGCTGGTTACAAGCCCAGTTAAATGGAAAGGTTTGCAAAATCAAATGTGCAGATCATCAGGAATGAGATTTCCATATTGGAAAGAGGTTTCAGAAGTACCGTATACCAAGTGTAATGTACGGTGGTGGAAACTTTATAGTTTTGCTGCATAAGGGACTGGGTAGCTTGCCAGATATCTGTTAAACAGTTGAAGTTAAACTGGAAGCTGAAGAAGGAGTGCCTCAAAAAGAACAAATGGATAACTGGGGAACAGGCTTCTCAGTGCTTTGATTTGAATGGCTTTAAAATCGTGCATCAGGATGTCAACTAATAAAGAGACTGGTGGAGAGTATATGCACAGATTATACATTTTCCATAAAATAACAGTGTGTTTAATTAGAGCTGCAGGATAAATTATTACAGGTCAATCAACAGATCATTGCATTCACATTTAAACTGTTCTTGCTTTGAATTAAAACAGTTTACAGAAAAATGTTGATACACCTGAGTGCATTTCCTCAAAGCTATATATAAATTGAGTCACTTCATTAATTGTACCTGCACATTGGATGTGAAGACAACTTTTAGCAAACTAATCAGCAGCTGTTAAATCCCCTGAAATGGTTTCCATACAGCACTTTTTTTCCACTTTGGAAAAATAATTGCACAAGAGGATATCATACCTTTTGTCCATTTATTTAGCCGTTTTCCAAACAATGTTCTTATTCACAGTGGAATGTGATTGTGTGAATGATTTCAGAGTCAGAGTGAGAATACTGTAATCCCAGAGGAAATCATATGGTCACAGTTGCTCTAAGAGCAGGGCTCATATTCTTGAGGGTTGGCCTTCATGCATTAGTTATACTGCAGTTTGTGGTGTGTTTTCAGGTGGTTGAATAAGCTAGCTGCCTTGCTTTGTGGCTGGATATACAAATATAGAGCACTGTCTGATTTTCTTGGTTGACATTACATCTGTTGTAGTAGTCCAAAAAAACTTAAAGCTGCACTGTTAAGGGAAAAAGCAGTGATTGGTAGAGGCAGGCATGTAGTTACGTGGTGATTTAGGGAGCATGATTTGCTTTTGTTTTATGTTCTGTTGGTGCATTTTTCACTCTTTTGTGTTTTCTTAGTAAGAAGCCAAAATTTTATGATCAAGGTTAAACTTTGACTAATTGTGGAACCCTATATTTCATTATATTTAGGTAACTTAGTAATTTCCCACCTATCACTAATCTTATCTTTTGGTCCTATCGAAGAGGATTCAATGTTTGTGCGTCCAGATATGTGCCATGTAACAATCATGCCATTTTTTTTAAACACCAGTAGTCTGCATGCCAGATTTTTCTAACTAACTACATAAAATTCAAAACCAAATACAGGCTGATGAAAATGTCATTTGTTCTTCTGGAATTCAGTCATGAAGCAAAGTATTGAACACATTAAAACGTTCACCTGATGATGCCGATTACAAATCATCCAGAGTGAATGTCAGTATCAAATGTGAAGGCAATCCATCCAAGAGACAACTTTTATTTAAAGGCATAAAGGTGAGCTTGATTGTAGCACTTGAGAAAGAGTCAGGGGTCTTCCATGTCAATTTCAGCTTGTGCTAGTTGGTGCGCTCACTAAGAAGAGCAGAGTTCAAGTTGTACAGACACACAACTTCCAAGTTTATTATAAAATACATTTCCTTACTGTAAGTTCACTACAAGAGACAAGAAAAATCTCTACATAAAGTTCAACTGTAACTAACCTGCTCTTAATGCTGCTGCTGCTGTGCACGGAGCCCAAGGCGGCAGCCTTTATTTAAAACAAAGGAGGAAACATATAGAAGCCAAAGATAATTGTGGTCTCAGTAATTAAATAGCTTTGGCTTGATGTATTGGAAAATGCTGAGCTTTTAAGCCACCGGGCCCTGCTCATTTACTAATCCATACTGCAGGAAATGCAAATGTCGTCTCCTGTCTCACTGCTGTGGGGGAGAATTGAACACTGCGATAGATATCGTAGCCCGGAGAGGAGCAATTACATTACTTACATTATTGTAAACTGATCATGTGTGAAAAAAAATAATGCAAGACGGGAGTTCAGCAGGAGAGCTGACCGAAGTTCCCGAGTTCAGTTCAATACGTTTCATTTTCTCTTCCATGACTCTGGCTGCTGGATCTATTTCACTCCAACTGCTTTTCTATAAGAGGCCTGACCGCTTTATGATACCAGAGACGACTTCATTGGCACATTCGTCTTCATAAAGCCATTAAAGGGAAACTCCAAAGCTATTTATAATGTATTTTCAATTGGAACATTGCATTTTGTGCTCAGAACTTTTCTGAAACTGCTTTAAAAAGCATCTCAAGAACCTGCAAAACTAAATTTCCCTTGGTGGTTTTTTTTTGGTGCATGTGGCAGACCTTAATGTAAAACACAGCTGTAAAACCTTTTTCTTGACAAGATGCTTTGTGTTTGTATGGGTTTTTAGGCACATAAATGCTATGGCTCCATCTATGACCACTTTGGCACATACTGAAGTAAAATTCCCATGAAATTGGTTGTAGATACTTCTCTACAACTAGTGCAAATCTTCACATAACGCTTTTCCTTTTGCAATAGTGCATCAACCAAGGTACCTCTTTCTTCAGTGAAATATGGTGGTGTGGTACACAGGGTACACACTGACAGGTTACCAGTCCATCACAGGGCTAATACAGACCAATTGTGTAATCAACATGTAAATTGATAGGTTCATAGCATAAACCTATTCACTGGAACGTTCAAGACAATTTACTACACAGCAAAAGCAAGACACAAGTAGGCAAAGTTCTTTGTGTTACTCATGCATGAGGGAGGCCTGCCTGGAGCCAAGTGTCGTTAACATATGACGTTTCATATAGGTATACATGTGGACAAAGAATACCTTGTCTGTGTGTGTGTGTGTGTGTGTGTGTGTGTGTGTGTGTGTGTGTGTGTGTGTGTGTGTGTGTGTGTGTGTGTGTGTGTGTGTTGCATTATTCATTTCACAGAGGCAGAGCTCTAAGAAGCAGATCCAAATCCCATTTCTTTGTGTACACTGTAAACAAGTTTCCATACAAATACAGAGGCACAAGGTGCATTTTTTTTTGCAGACACTGTGAAGACAGACTTGATCAAATTGCCACCAGGTAGCAGCTTTTATATGTGTGAGAATTGCATGAAGGAGCATCTTCAAAAGCAGAGACTGCAAAGGTTGTGCTATAAACGCGAATGAGCTCAGTTTGACCGAGGACGTCGCTCCTTTTCCCCCAGAGTGTGTGTGTGTGTGGGATCAAGATGTGACCCCGTGAACACTCCCCAAAGCTGGTGCCAGGAGTCTAGCAGTCCATCTAAACAAAAGGCTCTTATACTTAACCAGATACAGAGTAGGTGTCCTTCTATACCATAAATCAGTAAGAGCAGATATAACCTCTCTCCTGACCTTAAGTTGTGTGTGCATGCCAGAGTGCTCTGGGAGGCACACAGTCTCCACAGACTACTAGGGATCAAACCTCTACTAACATGACATTGGTTATAAAACACTAAGCATATATGAGTAGATATTTCTAAGCATAAATGACAATAAACAATACAAATCTAACACAAATCTTAGTAACACTTACACCATAACAGGCGATGTCGTTGTTTGCATTTAATTTGCATGCACTATGAGTTCAACATACCCATGGTATCTTTCAATCACCAATCACAATTATAGATAAATCTCTTGGCAACAGAGGGGCTTAGAGGGGTTTTATATAGCGCCAAATCACAACAACAGTTGCCTCAAGGCACTTTAAGCTAATAATAGTTCGCTAGTAGCTAATAAATCTTGAAAAAATAGTGCAGCGCCGCTGCTGCAGATAATTCAGTGGAAATAGAAATAAGAGTGTGTGTGCATGTGTGTGGGAGGGAAAGTGCTGTAGAGCGGTCATATCGTATTAAAAGTGTGTTCTTTAAGCCATTTGGTCAAAAAGACCTAAACAGAGCTGCTCTTTTAATAAAGTTTATCCTATTTAAAGAAAGAAGGACTGACAAATATCAGGAGAATCTAATAGATTATGATGATTTTCATTAAATTAATCTTTAAGAGACAGTTTTAGGTGCTGCTCTCAGCTGCAGGATCAGTGGTGCTTTTCAATCGGAGAGTAAAGAAAAATAAGACCATTCAAATACAGTCTATGTGTAAACTGGATATAAGGTCAGCAAATAGGTACTGTGTACAAATTGATCTACTTTTGTACTACTGAAAACTCAGGCTTAACTCTGATCCCATTTCATAGTACAGGTCTCTGATGTGTTTGTGTTGCTCTACCACCAAAAATAAAGCTGAAGTGATCATGTTGTATTTGTAGCTAATAAATCTAGAACAAAAAATGTGACAAAGGAATACCACACAGTCTGAGGATTTTAATCAAATAATGTAAAGAAACAAATCAATAACATGTACAACTGTCTGCAAGTCAGTAGGTATGCAGTGTGTGAGTGCATGGTAAGTGTATGTGAGCGTGTGTACACAGAAAGAAAATAGAAAAATAAGCCCCATCTGTCAGTCAGCGAGCTTGAGGGAGGAGAGAAGCAGAGAAGAGTGCCTGAGAGGTCTGGTAGAGATATTTTATAGTGCCCAAAGCAAGGCTATTATAGCAAACTAAAACTAATCAAAAAGTTAAAACTGGGTGTGAAAAAAACCCCAATTTAATTAACTCAAATAAAATGAAGAAATCTTTTGAACAAGATCAAAATTGAAAACTTGAAAAACTAAAAGAAAATAAAAACACTGAGGAAATATCAGCAATATCAAATTTTATTAAACTTTGCCTGATGAGGCATTGATTGTTGTGTTTATTTAGACTTTGAAGGGCTAGTCAACTGCTTTTTTTTTTTAAACAAACAATCAGAATCAGAATCAGAAACTCCCAGAGGGAGTGCTCGTCCAGGGCACCAAACAGGCTAGGACCGGCACTGGCTATCATATTACTGCATATTACTGACATGTAGGAGATAGATAGCCTAAGAACTGTGCATGTGTCCTGTTCCCACTTCACTATATTGAGTGTATCTGTCACGGTCTGGCTGGCAGACAGTGGGGATGTGGGGAAAGGAGGACCCAAAACGCAGACTCTGCGATGCAAACAGTGCTCTTTATTTACAGTGAAAAGCTGTAAACACAATAACTCCCCGTTGCTCCCTTGAACCCCGTGTGCGTGCTTCCCTCCGACGTCTGTGCTCGTGCTCGTGCTCCCCCGCTGTTGTGTTTCCGCACTCCAACACTCTCCTGAGTAGCTCCCCCGATGAGCCCTGATCACCAACAGGCAGGAACTTCAGGTGTGGCCAGTCCTCTCGCAGGGCCACACCCACCAGGCCTGCAGGTGGCTGTGCTCCATCCTCCAGCCACACCCGCAGACATACACACATACACACCCACACCCTGCCTATACATACGAGTGGAACACAGACTAACACAGCATTGTGCAGAAAAACACACACATCACCCAACAACAACAACAACAACAACAACAACCAAAACTGCTCACGGACCCCCGAGTCCTCCAGAGCCGGGTCCGTGACAGTATCACGCTCATGCTTTCTATAAATCCCAACACCAAAATGGACCAAAAGTCAGTGAAGGTCCAGCGATTTGAACGCACTTCACATTTTACTTCATTAATACTAAAAATGACACAGAAGGCTGGCCAGAAAAGGTAAGTAGCACTCATTATTTGTGTCACAAACATTATAGAGTAACATCAATAAAAATACAGAAGTTATAGCATTTTAACTGTAATAGCTGCTGAGTTTCTAGTTAACCATTCACAATAAACATTCCACATGAATTAAACATTAAATGCCATGACTGCCTTTCAAAAGACCTTGACATATTTTTTTTTTAGGAAGCTATTATGGAAATTTCTTTCTAACATTTTTAACCCGTTTATCATTCAGCGTGAGTCAAACAACTTTGATTGGTCAAATATTGGTTCAAACTGTGGTCTGTTGTTTACCGTTAGACTCCAGTGAATCACTTCGGAGCCCAGCTCTGTTTTTTTACACAGATAATGAGGCTTGTGATTACCATCTTAATAGGCATTAATAAGAAATGAGTGATGGCACAAGGCACATTTGCAAACAGTACATAGAGAACGGGGTATCACTGAGTTAAACACACTTGGGAAGGGAGCTGTAATCTCATGAAAATTCAATTAGCCCGCTTTAGAAATGGATTATGCACAAAAAATAAAATTAGCAAGACCGGCTGGAAAACAAGAACATATCATGCAGTTGCCAATGACATTCAGTCAGTGGTTTTGTATTGTGAAACGGCGTGTTGAATACTGCAGCAGTTTAAAGAAGCAAACCTGTGCACTGGCAGTTTGTCTTTTTGAAACTGTAAGCTTGTATATACATTATAATTAACATCACACAGCAGCTCATTCAATTGTTCCACGTAGATGTGTTTCCCCAGATACAAAGTTGAATATAAAAATTGCCTTTTAAGATGATGGGAACTCTTAGCCTTGATCCGGGTGTGAATCCTGCACAGCTGAGACTTGAACATTGAAAGATTTATAGGACAGTTCAGTGTTAAAGGTTCCTAGCGAATAAAGCTGTCCAACTTTGGTGTTCACATTTAATTTGCATTTACAGGAAACAGGCTGTCATTAAATAAACACAACCTGACACAACTGGAGAAAGGTTGCAGAGTGTGAGTCATTCAGTGAAGAGACCACCTGCTAAGCATTTTTAAAATAAATGCAGCTTCTTTGTGCCCATTTTTGCTGTTGCATTTCTATCTGTGGACCCCCCCCCCCAACACTCTAGTTGGTGATGCATAATGCATTTAAAAATTCTCAAGTCTGTCTTATCCATATAGCCCAAGGTAAGTGCAGTTGTGAACTCATCACTGACTGAAGTTAAACACATCTCCAAATTGAATAAGGAGCCTTTAATCTTTCATAAACTGAAACCACTACCATTATTTTTTATGGATTTGTTAGAATGCCCTCACAAGACAGTAGCTTTTACAGTTGGTAGTGGGTTTCACCAGTCCCATAATTAAAACTGTTTTAATGGAAAGTCAAAGGAAAGCGGTTCGACAATATAATTATGCAAATTGTTTATGTTGTTTATATGTACTTGCAAAACTAATGACAACATTTTAACTGATGATATCTAAGTACGACAGAGGAAAATGACTAACATTTTAAACTGAGATTAAATCATGATCAATTTTACACTTTATTTAAATCCACCTTTTGTGGCCTGAATGTGGAATACTTGCTAGTACCAGATGGATTGGTTTGATTTATTTAGAAACTGCTGATCTACTGGATTTTCCAAAACAACCATGTTTAGGTTTTAGAGGTGATAGGAAGTTTACAGCGATAACTGCTTGTTACAACCAAGGACAAGATTATGAATTATGTCAAACCTAGGGTTTAATGGTCTACAGCAGCAGAAGACCATACTGGGTGCCAATCCTCTCAGCTAAGAACAGAAAACTGAAGCTGCACTTTTCACAGGGTCACCAAAGTTGGACAGCAGTAAGACTGGAAAAACATTGGGCTGATGTATCTCAATATCTGCTGCGACGTTTGGATGGTAGGGTAAGAATTCGGTACAAACAACATGAAAGCTGTTCAAAGTATGATAGAGCAGTTCAGGCTTGTTTTGGTGGTGTGATGATGTTGAGGATATTTTCTTTGTATACTTTGGGGCTCTTAGTACCAAATGAGGATCATTTAAACATGGCTGATAATAACGACAGTGTACCCTTCTTCTGAACGCTGCTTTCAGAGAGATAGCATGCCATGTTATAAAGCTATCAAATCTATCATCATCAAATGTTATAGTGTCAATATGGAGCAAAATCTCTCAGGAATCCATGAGACGGCTCTGAAAGTAAAATGGGTCCAATCTGCTATAAGCAAGGTGTACCTAATGACATGACTATCTGAGTAAATGTAATCTTTTAATGTTTTTGATAAACCCCACTGTCTTTATGAGTCATGTTAATAATAAGTAATAAATTTAGATCTGAGAGGAGGATGGTGTAAGAGTACAAGACTTGCTGTATATCTCACAAGTGGACACGTATGGACTTACAGAATAGTGCTATAAATAGAACAAATGGTATATCACTGTCGTGATAGAAAACATAGTTGTCAAGGAAATGCGAAAGCCCTTGAACCCAGTAGTTAACAGCAGAATCAAAATGTTAACTTTCTGATTGTATCAGATAAAAAGAGAGGGGATAAAAAGTTCAAAAGATTTATCCTCTGGGGATAATGAACATCCATTATAGCAGTCCATTAAGTCAGTGTGTGGGTACTTCTGTAAGAAAATGCAAACTTCAGCTTAAGGACATCACTGAGGAAGAAATACTTCTTTGTTATCCACTTTCTTTCTCAGTTCATTCATCCATAAAGAAAGGATATGTAGAGAGTTGTTTTCTGCAGCTTTGTGGAGAAATGTTGACTTCGACAGGGAGTATCACTGAACAGCCTCAGACAATGCAATTAGCATGTCCCTTTAAAGCTTTTACTTTGTTCTTATTCAAAGGATTTTGGTAATTGTTTGTCACAAACAGCAAAGGAAATATATTTTAACACACGTGTGGATTTTAACTAACATAATATGATGACAGAATGAAATTACAGGAAAATGTCTTTTAAGTCAGCTGCTGCCTTTATGTTAAGCAATCAAACCGCTTCTGTTGAGGCTGTATTGATGTAAAGTAAGTGACACGGGGAGCAGTGAAGCCAGAAATGCCCCATCGTGTTGGTACTTCATCATTTAAACAATCACAGTGTTTTTGTAAACCCACATTAGAGGGTTTGATGACCTTTCTGTTATAGCCCCTCAGAAACTGAACAGCAGACAAAATAAATTGGACAGACAGATTCAATTTTTGAGGAGCTTCTTGCCAAACGTAGAATTGTTGACTGGATGCTCCAAATCACAGCGAGCTGATAATTAGGCCACTCGTGGGTCAACCTTTTCAACTGACAGGCTGAAAGGAAAAAAAATAAAAAGTCAAGAGTGAAATTAAAAACAGACTTCAGACATCAAAGTAAGTAGTCCAGATTCGTGGGATGATGACATGACTGGGCACTTTAACAAATTAAAGCTGTGTATTACTCAGTAGGGAGAAAAAACCCCACCTAACATCCAAAGCTGAGGCCCAGACTAAAAGGCATGAGGGCTTATTACAGATTTTGAACTGCTTGTTTGTTCTTTATGCTGTCAGTTCTCCATTCCTTTTCATTTAATCTTTTGTCTGGTTTTTTTTTGTGTTATATCATCTCTTAGATTATCTTTGTTTCTTCATGACACTGGAATCTTCAAGAGATATTAAACATACAATTAGTAATCATGTCACTATAAAATCACTACTCCCAAAATGTAATTATTTATTTTTAAGAGGTGTTAATTGTGTGGATTCATCAAGTTTTCAACACAGTGTGCCAGATTTATCAAAGCTGGTGGCATCTTAAAGATATTCACAAGGTTTCCTTTGGGACTCATGACCTAATGGACCAGCCAGAGCAACAATGGATGCCAAGTGATAACAAAGAAAGTCAGCATTAGCAGGTTGTTGTGGTGGCGATGTAATACATCACAGACGTTTTTTTAAACGTTTTCTGAGATGAGGCATGACTAAAGTAAAAAACAAAGAAAAAATTTTCAGGAGAAAGTGCAACCTAAACCATATGTGAAACAAAAGCAAACAAAATACCAGTGCTATCCCTAACTCCCTACCTCAACAAAACACAAGACAAAAATGTACAAAAATAAATAGGAAATTCGCCCCTCCTGCTTCAGAGATATTTACACAGTGGGTGGATTGTGCTATTTATAACACTTTATAAAATCAAGGTTACGCCGAGGAAAGCACACATAAAGAACTAGTAAAAGTTTGGAGACTGAGGACAGGATCTACAAATGCTGCTGCTGTCAGTTGCTCACTTGGTAGCAACTGCTGAAGCCAGGGCTTTTGAAATGACTAGATGATGATGAGGACCAATCAGTAGCTGTAATGTCAAGGCCACCCCATATGGCTCAACCAGTCAAGAGAGGAACCTGCAGAAACTTTCGAATCCTTAAAGGGCAAGAACACTTCATCTCACATTTCCCTCTTCAAACACAGGTTATCCAATCAAACATAACAGTACAGTTTAAATCCCTCCCCCATGTTCTCTGTTAGATGAGCTGTGCCATGTAACTTTATTATTAATTAATGTCAATTTCCAACAGAGCAAAATCCAGTCAATAAAACCCAATAAATATTTAGTGAATGATGGTCAAATTATGGCTAATCTCCTCTCTATCGGCTCATTATAGCAGCTCCACCATATGCCAAAGCCAACTATGTGCATAAATGCCTTTAGAGATGCCCTTCATAACAACAGAATGTCTTAGACAGCAGCCCTGGTGCATAGCTGCAAATTGACAAGTTGAAAGAAGAAACTGCACAACCTTTTTCAACTAAGAAATATCTCTAAACTGCGAACTTTGTTGTCTAAATGTGAGTTAGAAATGATTATTCATGCTTTTATTTCTTCCCGTTTAGATTAACAGTTTTTTTCTTTGTTTGAGCAAAAAGAATCTTGATTGTCTCCAGTCAGTCCAGAATGCTTTTAACAAAGACACGAAAAAGAGAGCACATTACACCAATTTTACACTCATTACACTGGCTTCCAGTACATTTTAGAATTCATTTTAAAATCTTAGTACTGACTTTTAAATCTTTGAATCGTGACGCTCCTGTCTATATTTCTGATTTTTTAGAACCTCACACTCCCTCTCGCAGCCTGAGCACACGTTTTAAAACCAGAGGTGATAGATCTTTTAGAGCGGTGGCTGCCAGAATTCTCTCCCTCCATCTTTACATTGCCTGGACTGTTTTTATTCTTTTAAACATCATCTTAAGACTTTTTCCTTTAGACTAGCTTTTAACTAGATTTGTGTTGTATATTTGATTGTCCTGTATTGTGTTATCTGTTTTATGTGAAACACTTTGTGGTTTTTATCCTGTCTATATAAATCAATAAAGTAATGTAAAGTAAAGTCATCTTTGTGGTGAATTTCGTTGTCAGATAAGTGTATGCTTTAAATTAGGTTCTTTTATTTAGTTAATGGTAGTTTTCACTGTAATAATATAATAATAATTTAGCAGAGGCAGGGACAAATAATAGATACTCTGGCAAATAGCTAAACTAAAAAGTAACTTGTTATCTTATGTTGCTTAAGCCTAAAGCACGCATTGGGAACGTGGTAATGCCACAATTTGACTTGGTTATAAACAGGCTGGCAGACTGCTCTGCATTTTGTGCTGTTTGTGTTTATTTTGTGCTTTCTTTCAGTTCTCTCTCATTTTTTACTTTTCTGTCAGCATGTTAATGAAGTTGAGTTGTTTAGCCCGGGGAGACATGAAGTTTCAACTAAAGTAGAAACATTAACTTCGTTTCTACCCATGCTGGCTTGCCTCTCCATTTACTTTGCAGGGAGCTGCGTCACCCCTAAAATTATTGAAGTCTGCTGTTTCCACTTTTAACACTAAAAATCTACATAACTCTGCGGGGAGGCGTACAGAAAAATATTGCTCTATGCTCTGAGATTTATTTTATAGGTCAACTCATTCAGCTTGGCTGAAGTTTTGTTTGAGTAAAGATTTTTTCAGTTTCATCTTACTATTGAGTGTATGATTCAAAAGTCCACACGTTCCACACATTCACTGTCTCACTTAACTTTATAGGTTTGGCTTTTTCTGTGTTATTTCTGTTCAAATTGAAGCCACTGGAGCAAGAGAAGCCATAATTATTTAGATGTCTATTCCTGTTCTATACAATCATATGCCACAGTTACTGGTTTCTTGGTATTTGAAATGTTGCTTAGCGATGACTATAATCTACCTGTTATTTAGTGTGCCATCAGTCATGTTGGCTTTCACTCATCCCATATGTTCGTTTTTCTGCCTGTCAAAACCAAGGCAATCACTGTATGCTGGTGTGGTTTGCTAGTCCTTATAGGTTTAAATCTTCAGGTGTCTATTTTCACTGAAACCCCTATGCACTCCACTTCTAACTTATGTTTACTGCCCGTGGTGACCTGCCTTACTTTCCACCAGCCAGTGCTGAGGCTCCTCAATCTTAAAAATCAATCACCATAGTAAAATGCAGTGTGTTCAGAACTCTAATATGGAAACTAAAAGTGGTACAAAGACTAACATGTTTCTGAACTGGGGGGAAAATGCTGAACTGAACAGTCTGGGTCAATATTGTGTCTTTTCATAACCCGTTCATTTCCTTTTTAAGATCTCAAGGTTATCAACTTTACAGCCAGACAGTACCCATTAAGTATGCTTCAACTTTCTGATGATAGCTTAATAGATTCAAAGGTTTTCAGCTGAAAAGAAAAAAAAATACAACAAGCAAGGGGGGTGGGGTGTTTGTCTCCAGTCATGCATCAAGAGTCTGACAGATCAAGTAGATGGAAACTTAAATATGTATGGGCTGGCCTTTGGTCTGACACCTATAGAAAGACCATAAATAATGGATGAGGAATAGCTCCTATAGATTTATCTGTTTGTGGGATTTCTATTGCAACAAGCATTTGTATGAACTTGACACCATGAATGAAAGGGGAAAGTCAGCCTATTCCTGGTCTTTAGAGCATATGCCAGCAATTATGCTAACATTGCCTTAGGTACATTTTCAAAACTGCTGCAATTTTAAGCGTAGTCTTGATATGAATTTAACAGTCAGTCACTTGAAGACTATTAAAAGTTATATACTTACTAGTTGATTTACTATGAAATTGAATTGCCACAGTATCAGGTCTCGGGGATATTAATAGCCAACTCCAATCTTGTAAGTCATCATCAATCTTCCTATGAGTTCAACTGACAGTGTTTCCCCCTAATTTGCATATGATTACGCAGCTCTGCAAAAGGCGAAGATTAACTGCCAATCAAAGAGATACCTTAAGAGGACCTTTACCTACAGCGTGGCTAAACCATAAGAAGAATGGTCACCATTTCAAATCATGTGATGCTATTCTCTATGAGGAATTGCAATGGCCTTTTTAAACAGACAACATTAACACATTGGCTTCCATTTTATTATATTAAAGAGGCCAGCAGGAAGTCACCTTCGGCATCTTTTTACCCCCTGCATTTCAAAGTGGCTTCGCTGAAAAAAGCAAGTCAACTGTGATGTTTGTACACAATAGAAAGGAAAATAAAGACAACATGTACTTTCATGTTAATGAGCTAACTGTAGTACTTTTTTGAATGAGTGCATGGATAAGGCACCGCCCAGTGTGCAATTGATATAATATGCTTGTGGATGGATAAGTTCATAGCCTATGGCTACAGTGTGTCATGTACCACATCCAGCCTCCCAAGCTAAGTACCCATCAGTAATCATCTGATGCCATGTCCAATGTTTTTGGGGCTTCTAGTATAGCTGGTAGACTTTTTGATAATGTGTAAATACATATTCCAACCAAAGCATGCCATTCCATTTGCCAACTGTAATTGCAGACACATTTTGAAAAGCTAATTAAAAAGCTGTTCATTGTTAGACAATAGCCAATGTTTTGACACTAACATACAGGTAAAACTTTGTGTTGTTTTAATTAACCAAAGTCTGCTAAAATTTAACTAGTTAGTACTACTTGAACTAACAATGGGGAGCAAAAGAACTTCTAGAAGAAGTTCCAGAACTCTTTTCCCTTTAGTACAGCTTCATATCAGTTTATAAAGATGATCAGTCTCCTAATGTTCATTTTCTCAAAATCCCATGTGTCATTTGCATAACACAGCATCATCAACATTAATAAAGGTGATAAAATATTTTTAAAAAGAGTGGGAGGGCACTATTAACTATAAGAGTGATAACTACTAATAACTGAGCTAATGAGGTGTTAACAATTGAAACAATTGAAACAGGTGTACCAGCAACCTAAAAGAGAAATTAAAATGCAAAATCACAGTGTGTAAGTGACAAGCTATGCCTTTACAAGAGGGTTACGTGCTGTCTGGGTTATTAATTGCAGAGATCATGGCTTCGATTAAAGAGAATTCAATACTGGGGTACACAGTGGTGCCTTATTTATTTGAATGAAAGCCTCCCAGTTATGCATACACCAAAAAAACCAAAAACACCAAAAGCAAAAAACAACAACAACAACAATTCCAAAGGTCCTCCGCCAGATTTAAAAGCTTCTGCATTAGAATCCTTCTCAATTAAAGCAAGTAGAACAAAAATAAATGAATAAATAAATTAAATAAATAAATAGCATAAAAGGCAGTGAGATAAGATGCTGTCAAACAATTATTCATAAAACGTCTTCACTAAATTTTGGATGATTTTAATAATTCAACCTCCACCTTTGCTTTGTTGTATTGTCTTGTGTTTTGTCAGGTTTCACAACACATATGGAATTTAAAACTGAACTCTTCTTTTATCTCTCACTGACCTCTTTCACATCTGTCCTATCAGTCCTGCGGCTGTCACCTGCAGCCTCCCTCAGGGACTGAGGATACTTGATTCTCAGGATTCTCTGCATTTCACACAAGGTCTTACTCAAACCTTCTCATTCTTTCAGCGGTTTATTCAGTACAAAAGGAGAAAGAAATAGATATGCAAAGAGATAATGATAAAAGCTGAAAGAGATGGATGGATTGACAGTAGAAATGGGACGGATTCAAAAGAAAACAAACAAACAAAAGAAGATCCCCCTTGTGTCTAGAAACGTACAAAATAAGCCATTTGAAAGAGTAGGAACGAAAAAAAAATTCCATGCTGCCATGAAAATACTTCCATAGCAGTAATACCTTCATAAACAACATTTTCAGGGGCAAACTGGGGCTAAGCATTCAACATATTTCTTCACCTTAGGATTTTATGAGTACTCAAGTTTAATAATACTTATTAAGAGAGGAAAGCAGTCAGTACAGTTTATTTCTTCTTCCTTTTCAAATACTCAAAATTAAAAGAAAACATGTCTGAACAATTAAGTACCCCTACAGACTGATAACTAATTGGTACCTTTAATGTCCAAAATTAAAGGGGTGTATTATAACGAGTTAACTAAACATAATCTAGTTAACTAAATTAATTTGATCAGCCAGGAAAAGTTTAAACCCTTTTAAAGCACAGCCAATAATTTAAGGCCGTGTAATCTGTAGGAGCTGGTCTGCTCCTAGCTTTGCTAATTCAGTTGCACTGACTCCCCACAAATCATGCTCGAAATTATAGTCTTATTGCCTTTAAAACGGTTGCTTTGAAGATCAGGTGTTTGACCACTTGCAGTCAGTTTCCATCTTCAAACTGACTTTCATGCATCAGGCCAGTAATAAAACAGCAACAAGACAGTCAGCTGCTGAATGTAGTCAGCTATATCAAAAACAGATTGCATGTAGTTGGTAACAAGGCCCCATTCAGTCTCAAACTGATAGCAAGCTATCTATAAAAACAAGAAAAGAGATAAAAAGTGCAAATCTGCCAACATCTACGTACACAGATGTTCACATTTACAAAGTTCAGAACCAGAACTTTATAAAAGCAAAAAGTTGTCATTGTTGCTGCAGGATTAAGCTTTTACTGCTGACTACCTCTCGTCTGTAAAAGTAAGTCACATCTGCTCAGACTGTTAAGATTTGTTCCTGTCACCAGCTCCCAGTGCATCTTTTAACACTCATCTCCCTCTGTTCCAGAGCTCCGTGTATCACATGCTTCCCCTTCCCCTGTGCATCTGACAATTCCCTGTGGCTTTCTATTAGTTGTAAATACTTCAGTGATTCCACCAATAAAATTTTGTTGGTTTTGAAGTTTGACTGTCTGTGTCTGGTTCTGCGTTTGGGTCCACATCTCGTACCGGCCTGCGGGCCCCGTTGAGACTTTCAGGTATAATGAAGAGAAAACAGAGGTCCTTGTTTGTGCCCCTGACAGACTGGTGCCTAAGGTGATGGAAACTCTTGGTCCCCTTTCAACATATGCTAAAATCTTCTATCAGGAATGTCGGGGTAACTTCTGCCTCAGACTTAAGATGATCTTGTTAAAATTTTGATTCACTCTTCTCCTAGTAATACACTCTGAATTAGAAATAGTTGTTGTTACATCGATTTCCTCTTGTCTGGATTTTTAATATTCTTTTTTCACTTATCTTAACAAAATCTCCTTGGGATGTCTTCAAGTTGTTAAGAATGCAATGGGGAGGATTCTAATTAAGTACTCTTATGTCACAGCTTCCCTAATTCAGTTGCACTGACTCCCCATCAACTTCAGAGCCCACTTTAAAATTCTAGCTTTGACTTTTAGAGCTTTGCATGGGCAAGCACTGGTGTACAACAGTGAACTTTTACATCCATACATCCCCATCAGGTTCCTGAGGTCTTGTGATTAGGGACTTCTGGCCATGCAACATATAAGGCTGAGAACTAAAGGAGACAGAGCTTTTGCCACAGTGGCCCCCAGACTCTCTCCCCCCAAGGCTGACATCTGTTACGTTTGAAAAAGCAGCCAACAAGAGATTTTTAAAACATGATTTTTTTCGCTTTATTTTTTTTAACTTCGTGTTCTGTTGTGATGCACTCTACGGTATTCATTTAAAAAAAGATGCTATATAGATAAAATTTTACTTACTTAAGACACACATACTTTATACAATAATAATAATGGATTGGATTTATATAGCGCTTTTCAAGGCACCCAAAGCGCTTTACAATACCACTATTCATTCACTCTCACACTCGTGGAGGCAAGCTACGGTTGTAGCCACAGCTGCCCTGGGGTAGACTAACAGAAGCGAGGCTGCCATATCGCGCCATCAGCCCCTCTGGCCAACACCAGTAGGCAAGTAGGGTAAAGTGTCTTGCCCAAGGACACAATGACCAGGACAGAGAGCCCAGGGATCGAACCGGCGACCTTCCGGTTACAGATGCGATTCCCAACCCCCTGAGCCACGGTCACCCTGTATACAACTATATATAACGCAAACCTCTTCACTAAGCAACTAATGCAGACTGAATTCCTCTTCAAATTTTACGCCGAGTGCTCATCCAGGAGCTGAATCCATTAATAGTCATGTATTATACAAGAGCCACAATCGCAAACACAGCTCTTTGGGGGAAAGTTTTCATATCTAACCTCCAGGACATATTGAATGAACGCACTGAAGAAACTATAGATTATGTAGCTGTTTGTGCATACAAAATTAAATTACAGCCAGTGGCAAGGTCTATATGATTAGTACACACTGGCTTCATTAAACTGTAATTAACCTGAATTATCTCTTTGAAAATAGGATATATTTGTCCTTCACTTCAAAGATCCTCATATTTCTTTCTCAAAAATGCCAAACAGACAGAGGGGAAGGTGATGGGTCCCCATTCCCAGAAGAAAAACTGACAAAGTGCCTAGATAAGGGGTTGGGCCACCATGCTTCACTGCAGCTTCACTGCTGCTTGGAACTAGTTCTGGTCTCTGCAAGTTCAGTGAAAGGATTGAACAACATCCTTGTAACGTTTACTCCCTCATTTGAAATTTTGTTTATGGTGGTATAGCATGCTGCATAACAAAAAACAAAATCTCTTAGACATTCTCTTATCACAGATCTCTTTGCTTTAAAGGCCATTTTATGTGACTCACATCATTTTCTAACTTCTTTAATGAATCACTGACACCTCTTTCCAGCTTATCAGGATTGAAATGTTTCATCATAGGATAAAGTTGTCCTATATAATTTAATGAGATGGTGAGAAAGACAGAGTTGGTTGTTGCTGTTGGCAAACTGCTATAACTTATACCCACTAACCAATCACTAGGAATGCAGCTTTGTACAGTTTACAAATGTAATGTCTTACTCAGGTTTTTTAGATCTATGTTGGCCAGTGTGGCTTGCGATGAAATTATTAGTGTTAAAAAACACAAAGTGTATATATGCCTTTACAAATTTTTTATCAAACTGGAGGACAGAGTCACTTAATGTGGGACACTAAAAACCAGGGTAAAAATTAAGCCAGCTTAAAATATGAACCAGGTAGGGAAAATAATTTACAGATGCTATCCCTTTGGTAAATATTTCTTCTTATTAATATAAAACCGTGAAATGATTTTCTCTTTCTGACAAAAAGTCCACACAGCATATAACATTGACAAATGAAGAAGAAAGAAAAATTATATATATATATATTTATTAGGGGTGCAACGATACTCGTATCGATATTGAACCGTTCGATACAGTGCTTTCGGTTCGGTACGCATATGTATCGAACAATACAAATTTTTTTATTTATTTTATCAACTTTTCTTCTGATATATATATATATATATACATATATATACATATATATATATATATATATACACACATATATATATATATACACATATATATACACACACACACATATATATATATATATATATATATATATATATATATATATATATATGTGTGTATATATGTGTGTGTGTGTGTGTGTGTGTGTGTGTGTGTGTGTGTGTATGTATGTATGTATGTATGTATGTGTATATATATATATATATATATATATATATACATATACACATATACATATACACATATATATATATATATATGTGTATATATGTGTGTGTGTGTGTGTGTGTGTGTGTGTGTGTGTGTGTGTGTGTATGTATGTATGTATATATATATATATGTGTATATATATATATATATATACACACATATATATATATATATATGTGTATATATGTGTGTGTGTGTGTGTGTGTGTGTGTGTGTGTGTGTGTGTGTGTGTGTATGTATGTATGTATGTATGTATATATATATATATGTGTATATATATATATATATATACACATATATATATATATATATACATACATACATACACACACACACACACACACACACACACACACACACACACACACATATATACACATATATATATATATATATATATTTTTTTTTTTTTATGCTGTAAAGTTGGGTATTTTAATATGGAAGTGTATGGGGATTGACTACCATTTGGAGCATTGCCTCAAGGGGCACTTAGAGAAACTTATGTTGGCTTTATTGTTCAGCTTTAGAGATGATCCTTTGGTTTTGCTACATGTGAAGATGAACTTCATAGGACTAGTGGACTGTGAAGGATTACGGAAACCAGTTTGGTCTGAGCATCGGAAGGGACACAATAACCCGCCTACCAATGAGGACTTCAAAATGTTCAATGGAAGACTAAGCAATAGGAAAAAACGTCAAAGTCAACTGGTTTATTAAAATGTAAGATCTGTATTTCAATTGTTTTTTTTATTTGAATCACATATTTAAAAATGAGGTCACATTTTTTATGCCAGTTTTAAACATTCAATAAATGGGATACAGAGAGATAATATGGCGTTATTTTAGTGCTTCTATTCTGAGCACTAAAATAACGCCATAAGATACAGGTATCTCTTACTCTGATGCAGCATGTTCCTGATCTGCTGTGACAGTCCTGCCAAATTGCAGTGCACATTGCTTATAGTTTGTGGTCTCTTCATGTCCTTTTCTCTCAGTCTCTCTTTTTTTACCCCAGCTGCTCAAAGCAGATGGCTGCCTTCCCTGAACCTGGTTTTGCTCGAGGTTCCTTCCTGTGTTTTTCTGGTTCTGTGAATCAGTGCTGTATAAAAAAAAGTTTTAATTTATTGAAAAAAAAAATAGATGGGATTATGAAATAAACATTGCATTTATGAAGTTTCATTAAATTCAGTCTTGCACAAAACTTTGTATTATCAAAAAAATACATAATACTCCAACCACTAGAGCAAACTGTGCAAAGAAGTTAGAATATATTGAAGCACACCCAGCTAATGGGCTTTACGGTGATGTGTGGGCTAACATGGTGCCTCCTAGAATGAAAAACATGGGTAGACAAATCCACATCCTCAGTTTAAATGTCAACAAATGCAAACATGTAAAACTACAAATGAAAACAGTTGAATGAACTTGGCAAACCTTCCTCAGTTACAGTTTTTAGTGTGTGAGGTAGATATTATTTGAGGACACAGCTAGTATACTATTGTACTTCGAATGAAAAGGACACCTTTGGTGAAGGATTCAGAGAACAAAGATGGAGAGACCTTTTGAACGTGCTTTTAAATATTTCAGATAGCACTGATCAGATTAGAAATGAAAGCCCATCTGGATCACATAGAACCCTGTTTGTAACCTCACACCAAATCAAACATGAGACAGACTTTGAACTTATAGAGCCATTCAAATGACCTTGGGATCACATTTGAAACGCTCCATTGTTATTGAACATGCAGCAGAGATGGCACAGACAGTGACTGTAGTCTAATCAATGGCAGGCCTTTTACCGCTTTCTCCTTTCTTTGTCATAGAGCACAATATTTCATTACTGTGGATTAAAAAGATGGAGCAGACAGCAATGTTTGGCAAATCTCACAGGGGATTTGAGGCTACAAATAAAAGGGGTGTGTGATGTGTTGTGAGGAAAAGGGGAAATAGGTGAGTGCGTATTTTGCAGAGCTGAGAACTGAATAGAAGCTGGTTTGAAATTAAGCATTTATTAACTAATTAACTGGAACGGTGAACATGATGATAATATTCAAAGAGGTTTTGTACTGACCTTCAAACACAATCATTGGACAACTTCTTTGCTTTTTGTGTGGCCAGTGCACCTCATTCCCAGCCTATTCAGTACCAAGCATAAGAGGCTGATGCAATTGCACAGTTCTTAAAATTTGTTTATTTCGTTATTATGTTGCAAGCATCAGGATCCGAAAGAAGAATGCAAGTTGTTATTCAAATATAACCAAATATGTCTGGTGTACGGTGTACATTTTAGGACATCGTCAGGTATCAGACAAAAAATTGTCAGGTGTCAGTTGTCAAAAAAAAAATTGTCAGGTATCAGAAAAAAAATTGTCAGGTGTCAGAAAAAAAATTGTCAGGTGTCAGTTGTCAAAAAAAAAAAAAGTCAGGTATCAGAAAAAAAGTTGTCAGGTGTCAGAAAAAAAGTTGTCAGGTGTCAGACAAAAAATTGTCAGGTGTCAGTTGTCAAAAAAAAAAAGTCAGGTATCAGAAAAAAAATTGTCAGGTGTCAGACAAAAAAGTTGTCAGGTGTCATAAAAAAAATTGTCAGGTATCAGAACACAAGGTACCAGAGAGAAAATCTTCCTGCAGGTGGCGCTGTTGTCATGTCCCACCCGAATTGATTTCCAAATACGTCATCAACGTGTGACCGTGGGAGAGCGTAAGGTCATTGACCTCACCGGAGTTTTACCGTGGTTCAGGCTCCTAACGACACAAGGTAAGTTTAACTTTTTCTCCCTTTTGTTCATATTTTTGCCACAGTTGTGTTATATTAAGTTGCAGTTATGTTGTGAAAGTTACATATCAGAGACGGAAAGCCAGTTTTGTACGAAACCAAATCAGTACTATTTTTGTCTGGCTAATTCATTCTAGCTAGCGACAGTGGTGAAACGTGATTCAAATTTAAACTGTTCAGTAATTGTTTTGTATACATTTCAGCAAATGGACAAGCTGAAAGCTTACGAGCAGCCTGCATCCTTTCTGTCGCTCTTTTTCTTTATTTCTCTTTTCTATATTGCTACTGTCGGGATATTTTTTGATCCCGATTTTTTTTTTTCTGTTATTGTTTTTAGACTTTGCTGCAATATGTCATCTGACGATGATGAAAGGAGTATCCGACTCTGGCTGGTTCCCATGACTGTACCAAAAATACTTTTTTTTTTATTAAAAAAAGAGCATTAAAAATAAATGACTAAAGTACAACTTATTTATTAACTACTGTTCACCTCTTTAATATCAAAGAAGTGTATTTTTTGCTACACATGTTTTATTTGTGGGCACTGAATAGACGATGCTTTTAGTGTAATTGCCACATAAAAAGATTTAGTACTTTACTGGTTAATTACTTATGTTCAGTGTAAGAGGTGGGTGATCAATTAGACTGTTGTTGTTACACTTAACCTTTCAAGATATGATGATAATAACATTGTTCAACAAAGGCTTAAAACAAAAGGAAATCAGCTGTGCACTGAATTCATATGGGCATAAAATAAGGTAAGTCTGCATTTCAACAGTTTCCGTGACAACTCTCTAAAATGACAAAACATGCAGTTTGCATTTAATATAATGTAAGTCTGTGTTGTCTTTTAACAGTGAGAGGCATCTGAGACGAGTTTTAAAACTTCTAGGGTTGAAGCGAAGATGCCCCCAACGACCTTTTACTGAAATCCACAAAGCTGTGGAGGTAAGCGTTAAAACATCAGTGCAAAAAATATATATTTTCCTGAAGTCTGTGTCATGAGCTATTGTAGAAACAATAAATGTTATTTTCTGTAGTGATTTTAAAAAAAAAACATTCAATTGTCTGTTTGTTTGTTTTTTAGAGTGAGATGAAACAGTGGTCTCCTGAACAAGGAATCAGGGCAATGGTAAAGCGGGTAAGGGATGTCAGAGGAGTGCGGCCTTGTTACAGGTTGGTTAAATAGTGTGTATATAATCAAGTATTCTCTTGTTTTACTGTTGAGCTCATAGTAAAATCTATTGTTACTGTAGAGACGATGTTGCTAATATAATGAGGTATATGGATGCAAGTGGTCTTCAGAGGAGATCTCCTGGAAAGAAGAAAATTCCCCGTCGGAATTACATCAGCCGTGGTCCAAATGACACATGGCACATTGATGGTATTTATTTTATCTTTTCAATTAACCTTCCAAACATGTTTTGATGGTACTTCTGTTGAAACAAATTGTAATTATTATTTGTTGTTTCATATAGGCAATGATAAACTGAAGTTCTTTGGAATGTGGATACATTTGGGGATTGATGGGTAGGTTTGAATATGGCATTCGCTACTTAATTTATTATATTCAGTGATAGTACAAAGTTGCTTCAAGATAAGGATGTGCGGTAAACTGAGGTGTTATCTCTCCTGAGGAGTCTAGGGCAGGGATGGGCAAGTCCAGGCCTCGAGGGCCGGTGTCCTGCAGGTTTTAGATGTGTCCTTGATCCACAGCTGATTCAAATGGCTAAATTACCCTCACAACATGTTTTGTAGTTCTCCAGAGGCCTGGTAATGAACTAATCATTTTATTCAAGTGTGTTTACCCAGGGTGATATCTAAAACATGCAGGACACTGGCCCTCGAGGTCTGGATTTGGCCAAGCCTGGTCTAAGGGACCAAGATAAAGTATGAATAGTGAAGGAGTATTCAAGATGGCGGTTTTTAAAAGGCTTATTTCCTGCTAGTCTTAAAGTTCCATTTCAGACTGGCAGTTAATTTCAGGGAGGGCCAAGACCAACACAACAAACAAAACATCCCTGATATAAAGTAAACAGAATTTAACTCCAAAGAAAATAAAATGTACAATTTACGATAACCTACCTAACCAACACATAAACAGGAGAATACAAGGGATTACAAAACAAAAGGCAGCTCTCCCCTCGCGTCAGTCTGAACACAGTCAAGAGTCACATTCAATTCCAAAGGCATGTAAGCCTACACAACTATGGCAGTCAAAATGGCCGGAGGAACCAGAAACAACGCCTAGACATAATACAATGGAAAACCAGCATACTCTTTGTCAGGGGAAGACATTTGTTCAAACACAAGCAAGAGAAATAAGACACTGCAGACCAAACTCAGAGTGTATAAGAGCGTGCGCACGGGTGAGTGTCTCTGAGGAACACACACACCGAATGCAGGCTTGCTTCCTTTATTTATAGGAAAAAGCAGGTTACATAGTACTTTCTCTTTTGTGAGAAGTCGAAGAGAGGTTAGGCATTAGATCAGCTTATCTGATCTTTCACACACTGGGGTAAGAATACAGAAGTATATCATGCTTTATCTGACATCACAGACACTGAAGTAAAGAATGCATCATTATATCATGTTTGTCAAACATCTCAGACACTGAGGTAAGGAATACATCATGTTTTCCTTTAACAATAGACTTGGTTAGGTGATTCTTCAACAATAGGCTTGGTTATGTGAAAATATATGAACACTTGAATATAAGGCACACTTGATTATATTGTATTTCATAAAAATCCTCTGTCACTCTTGGGGAATGTAACAAAAACCAAACATAGTGCCAAAACATGATTAAATCATATGTACAAGTGGCCACTTTTCTGTTTCTTTCTTTTCAGATTTTCCAGGAAGGTTCTATGGCTAAAGGTGGGCACATCCAACCGCAAACAAAACTTTGTGGCCAGATACTTCTTTGAGGCTGTTCAAGAACAGGGTGGTATGCAATATACTAAAAAAATGGGGGGTTAAAAAAGATTACATTTTGTTAATAAATTTATTTTTTCATCATTCACTAATTATCTTCAGTTTGTGTCTTTAGGCTGTCCTCAAATGATTCGGGGGGACAGAGGAAAGGAGAACCTTGTTGTGGGTCAAATGCAGATGGCATTTCACATGCGAGATCTTGGGAATCAGGCATGGAGGTGCTTCAGAATGGGGACATCAGTGCACAACCAGGTATGTCTTTAAGCTGGTAAATGACTATTTCTAAAGTAACAACCTGACAACAAAACTGATAATGTCATGTTTCTGTTGTTTAGAGAGCTGAATGTTTCAACAGTATTTTAAAGCGGACATGGATTAAGAAATGGCTGACAACATTTGAGGTAAAGCAAATCTTTCACCTGTAAAACCTATTAACAAAGACTAGCCATCAAAATTTCGTTAAACATACGATGGATTAGTTTATCTGAAAACACAAGGCCAGAATCTGTGTTTATGTACATCTGTACCTTTTCACTAATGAAATTCTCACCTTCACAACTTATGTCTTTTTCAAAACAACATGCGTAGGCCATGATGGAGTCTGGGATCCTTGAACTGGACAATCCTGTGCACATGTAAGTCAATATTTTTAGACATGAAAAATAATCAAGCAGCAGTATGAAATTATGTGGTCTAGGAATGCCTTTGTTTTTTGAGTACTGATTAAAATTTAGCTTTTACTTATTCTACCTCAAAGAAGCAGATGAACATATTAATTTTTTAATTCTCCTTTTTCATAGCAACTGCTTGCAGTACTCACACTTGCCACTGCTTCAAAGAGACTTAAAAACGGAGCAAACAGTTTGGAACACCCATGACATCCGCAAGCAACGCAATGCACCTGGTCCATTTGGGAAACCCGACCTTCTGTTTACCTCACCACCTCCTGGTATGTCATTTGAAAGCCTGTGGGGTTTTATTTTTTTGTTTGTTTTTTAACTTTCATTAGTTTACTTTTACTTTGATATAGCACTCTTCACAGGATAAAAACCACAAAGTGGCTTCACAATAATATAAAACAGATAAACATAAAACAGCACAATCGAACATACAGAATAAATGCAATCAAGGAAACGTAATGATGGAGGCAGAGCATTCCATGACCTGGGAGCCACCGCTTTGGAGAATCTCTTGCCTCTGGTCTTCTGGTGGGACTACTAACAGCCATTGATTAGATGATCACAGGCTGGGAGAGGGAGCGTGGGGTTCTATAACATCAGAAATTAAGGCAGGAGCTTCACGATTCGGAGCATTGAAAGTCATTACTAAAATTTTAAAATGAATTTTCTAAAATATACTGGAAGCCAGTGTAATGAGCGTAAAACTGTTATAATGTGCTTTCTCTTTTGTGTCTTCCGAAGAAGCCTACTTGTAGTACAATAAGAGATTTCTGAATTTCTACTGTCAATACTAAAATGGCTTCATATTGACACCTTTAACTAAAAATTTATCTAAATGTTTGAGTGATATTTCCATCTTTAAGTTTCTGTAATAACATCTGTAAACACTGACTGCTTCTTATACAGGTTCTAGAACAGCTTTGTCATTATTCATTTATTTTTAACATTCAAAGTGAACATCTTTTCAATATTGTCTTTCATTCGCAGGATATGGCAATGTGCTGCACATTGTTGACCCAGACCTTTTAGACTATGCCAAGCAATTAATCTGTGAGAGGGAAGAGCCTTCACTGGTAGCAAACCAGGAATTCAGAGACATGTGCCAGAACATTTTAGAAAACAGCCAGTTTCCCTGCACACCTGATGGTTGCCTTGCTGCATACCTCATGCTAGTCCAAGAGCTCACAACTGCCATGAACAGAAATGCAGTTCCTACACCTTCTACGTTTGCCGAGGCAAATGACATATACATCTTTCTGAAGAGAGAGAGGATGGAAGGTGCACCAGTAAACATTTCCAATGACCAATAAAATCATACAACAGTGTTTGTTAACATTTATTTATCCTTGTTTAAAATCAACAGGTAATTTGAAAACTGTCTGACCAACAAAATGTACAATAAAATGTTGAAATACAATTGACAAGGTGCCATCTTTCATAATGATTCAGTGTTTCATTTACCACAACTTTTGTTAACAAAATGTAGAACATAATTCACATTGAAAGACTTTTGAACTGCAGACTGTAGCAACATTACCACTTGTAGCCATATCGGCTCGTAAGATCAAGGCCTGACTTGAGAAACTTAACAACATCAGATGCGGAAGGCCTTGAGTCTGGGTCATAGCTCACCAAACCACCAAGAAAACTGTTTTTGTCACTGAGATGTGATAGGGCATGTGGTGGGGTTTTGGTGGCCATTAGTGCAGCCAGTTCTTTGTTTTTTAACCATCCACGGAGCGGAACCCGTCAGGATCTCCAGATATGTGGCTCCGAGGGACCACATGTCTGTCTGGAACGAGGCCTCTTCAAACATCAGTATGCATTCAGGGGCCATGTAAAGATATGTGCCACCAGCTGGACCAGTAGCCTGGGCAGTGAACTTACTCCCTTGACGAAGCATCACAGTGTCTCTTATGTTTGCCATGCCCCAGTCTGTCAGGACTGCCTTTTTAGAAGGGTGGTGAACCTATAAGGTATACATATGAGAACTTACCAGGTTGTCTAAAATTTCACAAATGTTATCAAAAATGTCATTCCAAAGACCACAGCTCATAATTGGGGGGGAAAAAAAAAAAACCCTCAAAGCTTTTAGCACCCAGATCACCCAATCACTGCAGATTTATTCTGAGATTGTTTATTATACCAAACATTAAAATTAACAGATTGGTTAATGATCCAACCTGGTTTTATAGTCCTGTGCATTTTTTAATCCCCATTCCACTTAAGCAAGTGGTACAGACTAATAAAAGAATAGAAACTTTCAGTTTGTAAAGCCTAAACTTACAACATGTTTGGGAATTTTGTAGGTGTGCAAGAACCAACATATTAAAGAAAAATTGGACTATTAAAGAAACAATGTAAGGCTTCTTACTTTAAAAAAAAAATCCTTTATATGAATATGCCAGAAAAGTTTCTCATTGTTCAAATGTAGTGTTTAATAGACTGAAGAGAATAAAGTTAAATAAATAATATACTATTTTTATTTTGATCTTCAAAAACAAAGTGGAGAAAAAGAAAAATACAGTATGGCTTACCATGACATTTGCTGGCTTTATATCCTGGTGAATGATTCTCTGTGCATGGATGTACTCTACTGCCATGGATAAGTCCAGTGATATGAAACCGGCATCATCCCCTTCAAGCTATCAAGACAATATATAATATTAATAAAACAATGCGTAGCCAGGTGTGACAATCTAACATGTCTACCACTGGAAATGTATTACTTCAAATAGGATTAGTATTCAAATGCAATTGCCATTTCAATTTAAATAAATTACAATGGGACCTAAGACCAACAAAGTCAATGTTTGGCGGTGACAATCAAAAAGCCCTGATTGCAGTCCTCTTGCGAAACTGTAAGCAGAGGTGAATGGTGTGTGTGAGCAAGGTGGCCAACCAATCTGACTCAGTTACACCAGTCCTGTCTGGAGGACTGGACAGAAATTCCTGAAAAATATTGTAAGAATATTGTAGAAGAAAACCTAAAATGTCTGGACCTCATCCAAGTAAAAACAGCAATTCTACCAAAACAGTAAGGGAGCTTATTATTAAAAATTTAAGATTATTCTTTTACTAAGTTGATACTTTTCTGGCATTTGACAATTAAAGATCATTTTGGTAATCCTAAATGGTTGAAAACATGAGAGAAAAATAAAGGAATCAGTCTTTTTATATGTTGTACACAAAGATGGTTTCAAGTACATATTTAAACAAATGCCAGCAATAAAAAGTTCTTTTTTAATATGAGGGTATTAAGATAATTCACATCTACCTAAATGTATTAAACATAAAGTTATGAGTATTGGTACCTTCACCAAGCAGCTGTCTGTGTGAAGCACTTGCTGCAGGGTTGCGCCATGAATGTATTCAGCTGCCAACAAAAAGCAGGACTCAGTGCGGGCAACTGCCATGAGTCTGACGATGTTGGGGTGAGACAGTCTCCTAATAAAACAGAAACATGTCCGAATAAAAAAAACAAAATAGAGGCATATTATGTTACAGCTTGAGGAAGAATCGATTTTGACAATGAAAAAAAAAAGTGTGTCAAAGTTCTTACAGTGAAACATTTATCTCATGATGAATGTCGCTGTCCTCCATCCCTTGTTGGCCACACATGATCCTTTTAACAGCTGCTGGAGTACCATGAAAAGAACCTCTATATACCTTGCCAAATGTTCCTTCTCCCAGTAGATTGTCCTCACTGTATGTAATTAAAGCCTCTTCCACATATGGAACACGTGGAAGATACACTTGGGGATAAAAAAAAAAAACACAAAGTAACATCCATTAACATACAGCTACTGCTAATCATTCTTCTATTAACTGCTGGATCACTAATATCTAGGTTTACTCCAGGAACTTGAGTACCAAATAGTGAAGAATGAAAACCTTTATTTACAATTTTGTCTGATGATATGATGTTAGCCCTAAATGGGAAAGAATGCTTACATGATGGCGATTTTGGAGTTGGGTTGAAAGACTGTGCAAAATCTATCAAAAGCCCACTACTTCCAGCACCTTCAGATAGCTCTTCAGCTCCCTCCATAGCTTCTTTTGACTCAATAACTGCATGTGGTAACATGTCTTGGCTCACTGCTCCACCTGGACCTAGAGATGACCCTACATTTTCCTCCTTCCTTTGCTTGGACTGGCTTTTCTTTCTGACTCTCCCTGTTTCAAATTCAGCTGAGCTGGATGTTTCTGCATGGAAATCCTATGAACACATTCAGCCAAGATATACTTTTTGCAGGGTGCACTGTGAAAATATCCACATTTATGACAATGATAAGAAATTAATTGTTCTGTTCAAGATGAAGCCATGGTTTTACCTGTTCTGCAACACTTTGTCCTATGAGGGTTTCAGGAAGTTCATCTGCAGAATAAGATGCATATTATATACAGTAACTGTGCAATGACCAAGCATAGTAAACAAGTGTGTAAAGGTTGGAAATGTAATGCAAAACAAAAAAGTCAATTTTAATGATTTAGTTAGATGTCCAGGCATTCACCTAAACTGCAACTTTCATCACCACCCACTTTAGTTACAGGGTCTTCATCTGTAAAATAACACATTAATTGCAATATATCTGAATAATGCCCAACATGGCCAGTGTACCATGTTCAATCATAACATCAAAAATATTCAATTTGGTTTGGGCAGGCACACACCTGAGATGGAACTTTGATCATCCAAACACACGACCTCTGTACAAAAAGTAAAATTATTTCATACCATACAAATTCGAGTGCTAGACAGTAGTTAATAGTAATATTGAACACTTTATTACCCAGTTGTCGTCGCCCGATGTATATTGTTCTTTTCCACATATGTGTAATATCAGAAACAGTTCCGTATTCTTTGTGGAACTCCTGCTTACTCCACCTGGTCCCGTCAGAATGGCAAAGAGTGAACTCACTCCCCTCAGTACGCTCTGGCCAGAAGCGTTCTTTGCCTATGGTAATTAAATCATCATAGGTTTCATGGCCTTGAAGAATGATTCGAGGTGGAGCTTCGTCCATTATTAACTTCTGGTACCGTCCACACTTTCTATGAGTTCTTGGCTTCCACTCCATGGGAGCCAGTCTGACCTAGCATCAAGGAAAAAAAGGGAAATTTATTAAAAAATAAGCCAAATTTAGAAAGTTATTTTTTAATATATTGCTGATAGTCATACAGGTAGCTTCACTTTTTAACTAACCTTCAATAATGATTTGGCATGGTCCAAACGTTTATCATTCAGTGGAAACTGCCTTTTCTTTACTTGAGGCTGTAGTAGTTTCTTGGCTTTACCAAAGGCCTCTGCTGCACCTGTAATGGATGAAGCTGAAAGTTAATCAAACTGATCCACAGCGAGTTCTATATTACAAATGACCTTGAAGCAAAATAATTGTGGTTTTCTTACTGAGAAATTCATTGCCACGTGTTGAAGTAGTGTCATCTGCAATATAAATAGGGCATTGATGTGAAACATGTGGTTTATAGAATTCTACTACAATCACAGACTACTGCACAGTCATCTGCTTTCAAAATGTATTGCATCTATTAATAAAGTGGTTATTCAATCATAACCTGCTAAGCATATCATGTTAAATAAAGGAGATTGTTTTGCATGTTGTTCAAAAGTATCAAAACCTACCTGATTTTTCTGCTGTCAGGAGCTTTTTTATGTTGTTATCAAAGCCTTTTTGGGTAATCTCACCTTCAAATAAAAATTTAAAAGGGTAAGTAGTTATAGATTGACTGTAGGAGACAGATCCTACATGACTATCTAACTTTTAAATTGCAATCTTAATTTTGTGAGAAATTTATCTTTTGTCATTTTTATTTATTTATTTATTTTTAAATCGGGCACTCCAACAATATCATAAAGTAATAACTATATACATCTGTTAACATGCATATTAATAAAGAGAAGTAAATATGAATACCATACATGTTAAATAATTAAAGCATGATATTGTCAGGGTTCTTTGCAGTTAAAAAAATTAACTTGCAAGCATTACCAAAAAGTTTAATAAAGTGTTGGATTACCATTTTCAAGGTCTTTTTTAAGCTGCTCGTAAGCTTTCAGCTTGTCCATTTGCTGAAATGTATACAAAACAATTACTGAACAGTTTAAATTTGAATCACGTTTCACCACTGTCGCTAGCTAGAATGAATTAGCCAGACAAAAATAGTACTGATTTGGTTTCGTACAAAACTGGCTTTCCGTCTCTGATATGTAACTTTCACAACATAACTGCAACTTAATATAACACAACTGTGGCAAAAATATGAACAAAAGGGAGAAAAAGTTAAACTTACCTTGTGTCGTTAGGAGCCTGAACCACGGTAAAACTCCGGTGAGGTCAATGACCTTACGCTCTCCCACGGTCACACGTTGATGACGTATTTGGAAATCAATTCGGGTGGGACATGACAACAGCGCCACCTGCAGGAAGATTTTCTCTCTGGTACCTTGTGTTCTGATACCTGACAATTTTTTTTATGACACCTGACAACTTTTTTGTCTGACACCTGACAATTTTTTTTCTGATACCTGACTATTTTTTTTTTTGACAACTGACACCTGACAATTTTTTTTCTGACACCTGACAATTTTTTTCTGATACCTGACAACTTTTTTTTTGACAACTGACACCTGACAATTTTTTGTCTGATACCTGACGATGTCCTAAAATGTACACCGTACTGGTGTCTATTGTAATGCAAGTTTTAATTTGGGATTATTGTTGTATTTTGATTTCAAAATACAGGAAAACATTTGTTTTTCTTGAAGACGCAACTTGTTTATCTTATTGCTATTGGCAAAACAGAGGATTTACTATAAAGAAAGATGTATTTTTGAAATAAGGGTTTTTAGTTTCACAAAGGTTTCGCTCTATTTGCCTGGATCAGCATAGTCATTTATGCCTGAAGACATAACTGCTGATTATATTCAGAGCTTCAGTTGAAAATTGGCTGTAAGCAGCATATTTGAAAGAATTGCCCCTAAAGGAATACATTTTATACATGCAACCCCTTGAGCCATATGTTACAGCATTGTAAATTGTGCGACTCATTGCTATGAATATTTGCACAAATTTAGATAGTGATACAAAAAAAAAAAAAAAAAAAAAAAAAAAATGTAGAAATATGTTTTATGCCTGGTCCTAGTTACCAAGTATAGTTTACACAGGGATTAAGGCTAATCAGAAAACAGATTGAAATTGATCAGTCTCTTTGCAGTTTATTATTCAAAAAAAAATTAATTAGTTTCACTTTGACTTAGCCAAAAACTAAAATGATCTCCATAGCTCTGTCATGAGGCTATGGATGGTGTAGTGGCGGAGCTGAATGAAATAAATACCATAGAAATCTGAAAGTCATGCCGCCATTAAACAGTGGCACCGACTATGGCTTCACAGGATAACGGTTTACATGATTTGCGTTGAATTTAAAGTCACTGGTATGACTAGAGACACCAGTCCTGTTAAGGGTTGCATCAGGATGTAAAACTCCCCCACATCAAACATATAGAGCTACCTGTTGTGGTGTCAAGGAAGCCATAATTGTCATGAATCGCTGTGCGGCAGGCAGGAGTTGGACCCAAAATGCAGGCACTCAGGCATGAGGTTTAAACACAAAGAACTCAGCTTTATTTGCTGGCAGGAGAGAGAGTCATACGCAAACCAAACCAAACTGGAAACTCATAAACTAAACTCACAGTGAGCCACAGGGCGATCCACACAGCATGAGGGACAACACAACACTGACTCAGAGAAACACAGGGTTTAAATACACTGCGAAGTAACGAGGGGAATGAGACACAGAATGAGGGCACAGCTGGGAGAAATCAGGACTGACGAGACAAGCAAAGCAGGACGCATCCACATAAGACACGAACCATCAAAGTAAAACAGGAAGTATTACACAGACGCGAACTTGACACGGTGGAGACAGCAACTAGGAAACACAGAGACATAAACCATAAGGCAGAGGACTCTAAGAACCGAAAGACACAGAGGGAAACTCAAACATGCAGAACAGAGGGGACACAAAGAAACATGAAGGGCAAGGGATCGAAACTAGAAACCATAGAATAACTCACACAAGTACAATAATACAAAAATCACAAAGAACTAAACATGCTGGGTCAGGAGACCCAGGACCCTGACAGTAATGATTTTCGTCAGTCATTATTGTCTTTTTCCATTTTACTTGTTATATAATGGAAACAACAAATAAAATGAAGAACAAACACTCAAGTGGAAGGCTGGTGTAATCTGATTTGAGTTGGGTTTTAGGTTTTCTCAAACCAGCTAACATAAAAAAAGCCTGGTTATTTTGAAGTTGCTGAAATACATACAGTGAAACAATGCACATGTGACTGTAGTAAAGCTACACCCAGACCTAAGGAGATCTTTATCAACGCTTCAAACTCATACAAAAAAGCAAATACAACCTGTTTTACTTTGAAGGTTCATGTTCATGTGTGATGTCAGCGTGTTCAGTTTTACTTCTCCCCTGTATCGTTAGCCCTTATCTCTCCCAGCTGTGTCTCCCTCCTGTTTTCCATTCCCTGACTACTCCCCTGTGTATATAAGCACGATCTGATAATGTTGTGTTGGTAGTGATGGGCAGATGAAGCCCCATGAAGCACTGAAGCTTTTCATCCAATTGGTTCACCCCAACGCGAAGCTTCATGAAGCTTCATTTGCTCTAGCAGGACACCTACTGGACGTAAAAATAATAGCTGGCATGAATTTGAAGAGTGTGGCATTTTGCACACAGCCTGTAAATGTCAACAACAAAAGGAGTGTGTAAAACATCTATATTGTAGTGATGGCAGTATACTGTGTATATTTATAGTGGCAGTATGGGAAATGATTATTTGGAAATGCTTGAAATGGAAATGATCATTTACTGTGAGGTGAGGTGTGGTTGGGGTGTGGACAGTAGTTGTGCTTTTGTAACGTTGAGGTATGGACAGCTACACACTGAGGCTTTGAGCCTCAGTCCTGCCTGTTCACATTTTATTCTGTAAAAACTAAATTTTCACTGCTTTTACGTCCTTTTTAGTGGGGAGAACATAGCTAGGATTTAATGATTTAACAAATCTTTTGAATCCTTTGTCCTCCACAATGCTAACTGGCTGGGAGTCCTCAATCACCATGCTGACCAGGTCTTCATCTATTTGAGATTGTTCTCCTGAGGAAAGACAATAAAGATAAAGCACAAATATAAATATCACACACGTAACTTATAACAGCTGTATAATATTGTTATATCATTTAGTAACATTACTGCATCCTATATTATCATTGCATTTGATGGCTCACCTGGTCTTGCTCCACGATTGGTGTCCCCCTTATTCTCATGCAAAGCTCTGTAGTGCCTAAGCATGGATGAGGTGTTGCTGTTATATCCCAGCTCCCTGGCACATAGCAAACACTTCACCTTGTACAAAAGTCAAGACAGCTCAACATAAATTGTATTGCACCATCAGTATCATGAAAATACATCTTCTATAGAAATTTACATACCTTGTTGGGAGGAATAAGATCAAAATGTTCCCACACAGGGGAGGACATCCTCCTCTTCTTAGCTGGCTCCATTCTCTCCTGACTTTCCTCACTCTCATAAACCTCCATACGGTCTCCAAACTCTCACTAACCGCAACTCTCCATCAAACACCCACATTTTTGAATGAAGTCTGAGGGGTTTATATCGCTGTCATATCTTGCGGCAAAGTTCGAACCACTTCATGAACCAGTCACGTGGTACAGCCGGGCAGCGAGGCTTCGGACGTCATCATTTTCAGCTCCTCCCATAAATGAAGCAAGCCTCGATACGCGCTTCGCGGAAACGCCCCCTCCATTACTCGACACACGCTCCGAAGCCTCGATACAGAACGTCCCATCACTATGTGTTGGTGTTCCCAGATCAACATAGTAAATGTTGTTCCAGGATCAGCATTGCAAGTGAGCAGTCACATTGTTCTGACGTTATTCTTTGGCGCGCCAAGCCATTCGTGCATTTATGAAATTCCAATGTTGCAAGGACAATATCAATTCTGCTTAGCGTTTATTAAAGGGTTAGGGTCAGGGTCCGTTGATCGGCAGACAGAGGCAGTTTCTCGCAGCTTAAGTACAGCTTAAGTACAGTAAAACAAAAAACTGCTTCACTTCCACCTCGAGCCTCATCTCAGTTAGCTGCCCCACAGCCATTAGCTCAGTCTTCCACTCCACAACCTGCTTTACAGCCATCATTATTGCCTTCAGCTAGGCCTATAGCCCAGTTAGCCACCAGGCCTGTAGCTCAGTCACCTACTCTACCACCATTTTCACCTCAACTTCAGTCACCCTCTGTTCAGCCTTCTGTGTCACCGCTAGCTCAGTCCCCTGTTCAGTTGCCGCTAGCTCAGTCTATACCTCCTCCACAATCACTACAACCTTTATTGCAGTCCATAGCTCAGTCAGTAGCACAGTCATTAGCTTTGTCACCAATTGAGGCTCCAGTGTTGTCACTCATCCAGTCAGCCACTCATCTACACCCTCAGCCAGGGGCCTCAACGCCTTCTGGCCATGCATCAGCAGCTCCGGTTGGAAGCTCATGTGAGCCAATCCAGCTCTTCACGGCTCCTTCGTCGCTGTCAGTCTCCGCTGGCAGTTCAGGAGAACTGTTTCAGCCGTCCCCCTCTCCTGGAGGGTCTGGGGGGCCCGTCCAGTCATCTTCTGTTTCAGCCGGGGGTTCAGGAGAACCCATCCAGCATCACGTCCTGTCAGCTGGTGGGTCTGAGGAGCCTGTCCAGCATCACGCCTCGTTAGCTGGGGGTCCTGGAGGACCCAGCCAGCACATCCTTGTGTCCGCTGACGGCTCTAGGGAGCCTGTTCAGCCACCGCCTGTTCAGCCACCGCCTGCAGCAGCACCACCTGCAACTCCCACACGGTCTCCTGCAGCAGCACCACCTGCAGCTTCCACACGGTCGCATTGTCTGGTCCCGCAGTTGCTACACCGCCGTTAGATCCAGCTCGGCTTGTACCACCTCGCCTTCGCCGGCCGCTCTCCAGGCCCCTAGCTGGACATCATTATCGTCGAGGGCAGCCTCCTGAACGGGTTCATTGCCGCCGCTAGCTTCGCAGTCGGCCTCGGACCTGCTCTGTCGCCGCCTTCCGCGTGGCCGGCCTCCTGATTTGCTTCACCTGCGTGGCCGCTGCTGTCCACACGGCCAGCCCCCTGAACTGTTTTGGACTTGGTTCATGTGCTGTCGACCTCCTGGTCGGCCCCTGGTCTAGTTTTGTTTTGAACTGTTTTCTTGGGTTTCTGGTATATGCTCCTTGTCTTGTGTTTTGTTTCAGTGTCGCGTCGTACCCTCAGTTTGTGCCTGTGTGTTTTGGTTCTCGTGTCGGTATTGTTTCGGTTCAGTTCATGTTTTGTTTCTTCGCCAGCAATAAAGCTGAGGTTTTGAATTGTATTCAGTCTGTGAGTCCTGCATTTGGATCCTCATCTCCGCCTGCCTGCACACACACCCTTGATAGACACTGCTTTGTCAATGTGTTACACAAAACTAGCAAGTTCTTTCCCTTCGCCTGCAAGATAATCAGTGACATCTGCCAGAAGCAGGTCAGGTGATTGTTCATCTTTCGATTATAATTGTGCCTTCATGGTCTTTTCGGACATCATCCATAATTCTTTCGAGATATGTTGAAGAGGAAGATTTAGAGTAGACATTAGTAGACACTTTTGAAACCTGCTACCAACATCCATCAGCTCCAGGCTTTTTTTTTTTTTTTTTAGTCTGAATTAAGGAACCTGGAAGAGAATAAATCTACTGCTATCAGTGTTTGGTGTTAGGAAAAAAAAACAAAAAAAAACAAACAATTAACTGTAGCTTTAAGCCTGATAATGTTTGGAGTAAAACTCAAATGTAAATGTGTTCAAGGTAAGTTGCAATAATACCAAACAATAAATTTATCTTTGAGGAATGATTCAAGAGGAGAGATGCTGCTGATATTGTGTGATACAAAGTGTGGAAATAACCAATGCTGCAATAGCTACTTTTTGGAAGAAGTCTGCTCATCAACATGATAAATACAGGTTTGGGTATTTATGTTAAAATTAAAAAAAATAATTTGGATGACTGACTCTCTTCTCAAATAATTTTGAGGTAAGATATCAAAATTAAACAAAACTAGTTGCATTAACAGGCTCAAAGACAGATAATAGGCTCTAGTGAACCCCTTGATAACAAAACAACTACAATGTAATGTCATAATCAGCCAGTGATGAGATAATTACTGTTAATGAACACTTTGATGACCTAATTTACCATCCTGAGTATTACATCCAGATAATCTCTCCAGCAGTGTTCTTTTTTTTTTGTTCATGATCAGATTATAAGTCTTGATATGTTTCTTGTTGTGTGACTGATGAATCTTTTATCATAAAGCATGTGTGTCCCTATATTATCATCTTGCATCAAGAGTATTTTTTTTGGCCCAGGGAAATCAAGATTGAAGTGATTGCATAACAAGTGTGGCAGCCCAAAAGGAAAAAGGTTGCAGAGTGCGAGGGAGCACTAAAGGAAGGTCCAGGATAGAATCTGGCAGTTTGCTGACGTTGGTCATCTTCTACAGACAAGCCGAAACATGAACAGACATTAATGGATTGCCTCCTTGCAGTATCACTCACCTCTGCCTATGTGTACTCTCCTTTTTTCTAGCTTAGAAAAAGACATCCAGTTCTGACATCCCTGAAAGCCAAACGTCTTAGCTCTAATAAGGCCCCTGCAGGGTAAATCAGCACCCTTAGAGGGCTCCTGTAACTCTGGATCAGCGTACTAGACCCTTCTGTAAAAAGAGTACAAAGAACATAGACTGCATGTACAGAGTGTTTTACAAGGTGGTCAGCAAGATGCAAGTGTAGCAACATCAAATATGATAGCAAAAAAGGACAGGGAGAAGTTTCTGAATAACTCAAACAAATTGAGTTCCTTCCTGTTTTTTTGTAGAAAGAAGGAGCTTGTTGGGAAGAGAACTACAAGAAATAAAAGTACTAATATGCTCCACCTTGGGATTTTTACTCAAAACTTCTTAATGTCAACACCACAACTTATCCTACTAACCTAACCAATAAAAACATTGTCAAAGAATATATTGTATATGATAACTGTTGTACATGTTCATGTAAATGAGTGAATAAACCTTAAGTTTAAAAACTCTTTGGTTCATAAAAATCAAACAAGTAATGAGGTAGCGCTGAGTGTAAGAAAAGGTCTAAATTATTTTATCGCCAATAAAATTATCTTTGTTCCTGTTCTGACTTGAAAGCGAAGAAGAGAGAAGTTGGTTTATCATCTTAAGATGGAAAGGTAATTCTAATTTCAACTATTTTAATTGTATAGCACACTTAAAACAACTGTAGTTGAGCAAATTGTTTTACAGATTCAGCCATTGCAAACAAAAGGGACAATAGATAAAAGGACAACAGGAAAATAAAGTATACTAAAATAATAATAGGACTACACTGAGATGTCTGTCCCAATGGCACAAAAACAAATATTATTTTGGTCACAGTCCTGATCTGTCAAGATGTGGACTCCATACAACCCTTAAGGTATGTCTTGGTATCTGACACCAAGATGGTAGCAATAGATCCTTTATGTGCTCCAAGTTACAAGTTAGGACCTCCATAAATCTGATGTGTTTGTCCAGCACATCCCAGAGTTGCTCAATTGGATTGATATCTGGGGAATCTGGAGGACAAATCAGTACCTCATGCTCTTTTTACTCCTCAAACCACTTTTGAACCATTTTTGCTTTGTGGCAGGTTGCATTTTCCTGCTGACAGAGGCCACAGGATGTATGTGGTCTGAAACAATGTGTGGTCTGAAGGAAGCTGGTACAAGTCAAAGTATCATCCACATGGGAACAAGACCCAATGTTTCCCAGCAGAACATTGCCCAAAGCATCACACTGCCTCTGTTGGCTTACCTTTTTCTCATAGTGCATCGTGGTGCCAAGTGTTCCCCAGGTAAGCGATGTGCAAACACCTAGCCAGCCAGGTAATATAAAAGAAAACATGATTCATCAAATCAGACCACAATCTTCCATTTCAAATTCAAATCAAATTCAAATTTTATTTGTCACACACACACACACAACCATACACAGTATGACATGGGGGTGAAATGCTTGTAGCTGTACAATGCCCGACCATTAAATGACAGGAGAAAGTTTTACAATATTTACAATTTACAGTTTACTACAGAATTTACAAATTAACTTAGGAATTTACAGTAAAGAATGTGCAAATAGCAGAAGAGATTATAAAGATAAGGATTATAAATTATAGGAATTATAGGATTATAGGAAATGTGTGGTGGTGCGTGTAGTGACGTGTGTGAGAGTCCAGTCTTATAGTGACGTGTGTGGGAGAGTCCAGTCTTATAGTGACGTGTGTGGGAGAGTCCAGTCCTACACCTGGTTCAGGGCCCGAATAGCCTGGGGGAAGAAGCTCCTCCTCATTCTCTCTGTTTTGGCCTTAAGGGAGCAGAAGCGCTTCCCAGACCTCAACAGTGAGAAGAGTCCATTGTTGGGATGGAAGAGGTCCATCATAATCTTCCTAGCTTTGGTCTTGCACCGCTTGGTGTAGATGGACAGCAGGTCAGGGAGCTCTGATTGAATGATGCGTTCTGCCGAGCGCACCACCCTTTCTCCTGGTTACAATTTTGTTGGTCATGTGTCCTTTTATTGGTGCTTTTGGGAGTAGCCAGGGTTCAACATGGGCACCCTGGCTGCTCTGCAGCCCGATATGCAACAAACTGATATGCTGTTTACTCTGACAGTTTTCTATCAGAACTATCAATAGCAATTTGAGATAAATTAGCTCTGAGATACATAAGATGATAAACTAATGTATCTAAATATGATAAACTCTTTGAACAGTTTTTGTGAGATACTGACCAATGCAGACTGGGAACATCCCACAAGAACTGCATATTTGCAGATACTCTGAACCAGTCATCCTTCACAATTTGGCGCTTGTCAAACTTGCTTAAATCCTTACACTTATCCATTTTCTTGCTTCTAACACATGAACCTTGAGGACAAAAAGTTCTCCCTAATATAGCCCACCCACTTACAAGTGCCATGATGAAGAGATAATTAATATTATTCACTTTAGCTGTCAGTGCACATAATGTTATGCCTGAAAATTGTCAGTGGATACTGGACTTTGGTGACATCACACCTGGCATATGGAGCACTCACAAACTAAAACATAAAAGACAAAGACATATAAAATTGCTTTTGTCATTGCAACACTATGGTTAATGTTTGTTATTTGTATTGGATATAAAATGCAGTTTGCTGTGGCCATGAGCTAACTAAGTACTCTGGCCCTGCATGTTCCGTGTATGAAGGTTCCTGGTAGGCAAAGAGAAAACACACACACAGTTTGAGAGCCAGCCCAACAATTACTAATTTGCTTATTTTTTCTTTTGAAAAACAAAATCAAATATTTTTTTACAATCTATCCAGTAACTTCAGACTTATTGAATTCAGTCATAATTTACATTTGAAGTGCCAGAATTTGTGTGCATTGTGTTTTCACTTTTGAATAATGATAATAATAAAAGGACAATAATAAAACCTAAACGAATTCCCTTTTGAACCTCATTGGGGGATCCATTCTTGTTAGCAGGCATAACCGCTCATTCAATTCCTCTCATGCCTGTTGGCTGTAATATACCTGTGTTAGTTACTGGCTACAGCCAAGATCAAACACATTCAGCATTATTATACCCCACTGATCACACTGTTGGCATTTATCTGGCAGCTATCCACATGTGGCTCGTGTGACATGACTGTTAGCCTAGTCTGATAACAAAATATCAAATGGTCACAAAAATACAATTTATTAGGGCCATGTTTTCATGTACAGACAGTGCGGCTTAGAAAAAAAATGCACTTCAAAAGAATGTCTTGCCACTGCAAAAGACTACTAAGAGGATGGCTCAACATGACAATCCAGAAAACACAGCTTTGAATTAAAAATGGTGACAACTATTGTATTTGAACTCAAATCATATTTTCCCCAACTGTAACTGAATAGTTCCTCCCCTTTTCTTCGCCAAAACGTCAAATGTGGCATTTATGCTTTTTAAATCTGGAACACATAAAAGAGGACGAAAGCTGTGCCCTGGAACACAAATTAATATATTAAATTGTGATTCCAAACTGCTGCGAGACTGTGTTCAAATGAAAGGATGTGAGGGTCAAAGATATTTTGTGTGGCCTCGGGCCAATAATATGCAGTAAATAACAGTGTCCTCTGCATAAAAGAGCACTCATTAAAGCCACCTCGTTGTCACAAAGAGCTTTATTTTTTTTTTCCTAAAGCCAGAGCCATGACTTCTCTGCACATCACCGGCTCTCTTCCAATGCAACATCCTGCTGATGTTGCAAGAGCTGCTCCAGGGAACAAAATATCAAGACTTTCTATTACTGTAGAGGCTGTATTATGACAGCTTCACTTCGGCACCTAGGAAACTACAGTAATTTACCACTAGAGTTAATGAAATGGAATATTTGAATCAGCTCCGGGCTGAAGAGGAATTGGTCTTAATCAATAGAACGCCAGCCAATTTTATATTCATTACCGTTTCTGACATTGATTAAAAGTTTCTTGCAGACTGTCAGGTGTGGATTTTATTGGGGCAACACTGACCTGAAATGATGACCTTTTTCTGTGTTCTGAAAATGCCATTAGTTAAAATTATGAATCTGACTGTTAACATATAGATTTTTTCTTAATTAGAAGTGTTATAACCCCAATAAGGACACAGCCCCCCATTATTCTTGGCATAGATTTGGCTGATTCAAAAGAATAAATCAATGCGCCAGTCTGATTTTCTTGACGGTGCTTGCAGTTGTCAGGGGAAACCAACTGGATCACAACATGGCACAAGAGGGAGTGGAAGGAAAATGTAACACTTGCATCATCTCAAGACAGGAGTATAGTCTGTCACATCAGGCTCTCGTCTTTGGAAAATAATGAGTGTTATGCATATTAAAACTCTTTGTAACTCAGAGCTGTAAGAATATTTTAGTGTCTGTCAGTACAAAAGGTGTAGTCTGTTCAGAAGTAAAATGTGAGAACAGTTTTTCCTTTTCCTTTTTTTTTTTTTTAAAGCCAGTGTCAGAATGAGTGGAGCTTACAAAGGGAGATGCAACTTCAGCCTTACACAAGAGGATTTGTTTCAGTCAGAAATGTAACATTAACCCTCTTCTTGGGACAGTTTTTCCTTCTTCCTCTGTCTGTTGCTTAGTCTGTCCCTGCGTTAAAAACTAAGACATCTGCTGCTAACTGACAACCAAGTCAAATGGCTATATATAACTCAAACGCAAAAGCGCAAGGGAAGGGATAGTGTTAGAGTTTGTATTGTTGATTGTTATTTATGCTTAGAAATATTTAACCATAGATGCTTAGAGGTGTATAATCAATTGTGTAGTGATAAGTTGTGTGATCTTTAACAGGCTACAGAGGCTTGGTGTGCATTCCACACTAGAATGCACACCTACATCCTGGGAGCACGGGAAGAGGTCGCATCTTGTTTTAATTGTTTTATGGTAGGATTAACGTAGCTACGTCTGTTCTAGTCTAAGTGCTTTTCTGTTTAGATGAACTGCTGGACTTCCTCACCGGGGGGGGGTCTAGTCTACCCTCTTCCTGACCAAGGATGTTTGACCCTTTGATCAGCAACAAACACACACACACACACACACACACACACACACACACACACACACACGGTACTCTTTGTTTGTATGTAGACGTCGTATGTTAATGAACCTATGCATATTCATGTAACCTCAATAAAAGGACAGTGTTACGGGAGGACGGACGAGAGCTACTGGGGTCAAGCGAAGGAACGGCGCTCTGTCCGGTTCTCTCCCGTGCACGAGTAACATGAAGAAGTTTGCCTACTTGTGTCTTGCTTGCAGTGTAATTATATTGTCTTCAACGTTCCAGCGGATGGGTTCAAGCTACAAACCTATCATTAATTGGTCCTTCGATGCCGGAGCCCTGGAATCGCATTCACCGAGGGGAGGAGAGGCACGCTGAAAGACTGACGTCAGCCAGGAAGTTCCTGTGGATTCGCGGTCTGTCTTTTCTCCTCGATGAATGACGGTCGGCGGGATTTGGGCTGATATTACACTCTAAGCAATGGCAAGTAAGTTTAAAGAGGCCGACTCTATAACCGTGTCGTTGTGCAGTCTCCGCCACTGTGTGAGGCGTTGAGAAGAGCCCGACTCTATAACCGTGTGGTTGTGCAGTCTCCGCCACTGTGTGAGGCGTTGAGAAGTTCGCTACTTTGTGGAGCGATACCCGGGTTCCTTGCTACTTTGTGGAGCAAGAGGTTCCTTGCTACTTTGTGGAGCAAGAGGTTCCTCGCTACTTTGTGGAGCAAGAGGTGAGTTCTCCGCCACTTTGTGGGGCGTTGAGAAGTTCCGCGGGGTCCAGACTGTGCTGGACGATAGGCCTATTTTGTGTTGTTTTTGTTGTCGTCGTTGTTGTTGTTGTGTGGGTGTGTGCGGAGCAGAACATGTGGTCTGTGACACCGACTGTTGTTGTTATCATGGGTTTCTAAGCAACCAAGAGTGAGTCGGAGGGAGACAGACGTTTGTGCTGGACTTTGCTCCTGGCAGCACAAAGTATTTATGTAAAAAAGAGAGGGAGCGACGGCTCCACAGCTGCGCGGGTTCACGCAAGCGCGGTCACGCGGGTTTCACGCGGACCTGAGCCGTGCGGTTAATCGCAGGCTTATAAATGGAAGAGATTAAGATGTTAAGAAGTTTTCAGAAAACACACCAGCCTTGAAGAGCGTGTGGAGAAGGCCAGCCCACATCAGCAGCTATGCTCTGGTGGGTGGCTGTCCCCCCACCCCTTGCTGACACAAAACGTTAACTCTTCAGCCTGTGTGCCAGACCATAGACGTAATTGAGGTGGATAGTTGTTAAAAGTAATCTACATTACGCTTGTGGTTGCTCAAATTCAGTACAATGACATGTGAGGTGAAGTGATATAGGTAAATATTTAAACTAATGAAGTGCATAGAGGCACTTGACCTGTGTGGAAGACTGTCGTCTTATTATGAACCATTGTTGAGATGTAGAGCACACCTGTGAAAACAACTAATATGCTGAACCCTGTATGAAACATCTAAAAGTACATGATGGAGAAGCTGAGTTGAATATGAAAGTGTAAGACTTTGCCGCTGTGGGCAGAGCAACTACTGTGTGATGTTGCGTTGCAGTTTTTTTTTTTCTTCTGAGCTGATGAGCAGGCTACACATTATCAGATCGAGAGCTGTCTGAGAACTACTCTAAGAGAGGGAAACAGCACTGTGTTAACTGTGATAACTGGAGTGTGCAGCGTTTCCATGAGCAGTTTTCCTGAATCTTGACTCTTGTGTGTGGAGTGTTCATAGCATCAGCATCATGTTTTTGTTTATTTGTTTTGTTGGGTTGAAAATAATTAAATAAATGTGTGATCATGCCTATGGATCACCATGGCACATATCTCCAGCCATATGATTTATTTATGCAGATGACAAAGTGAGTGTGAATGTGTCTGACATCACAGTGTTTTTGTGCACTGTGCAAGAGTAATTGCCTTTGATTGTGAGTGACAGCGGTGATTTTGCAGGTCACCAGCTATTGTAAATTTAAAAAAAAAAGAGTGAATAAGAGGGAGAATTTATATTGTAGAAAAAAAATAATCATAGGAAAAAGGTTTTGTGTTGATCAACCAAAAAAACAACTATAATTTCATTTTCTGCTTTTAAGAAAGGATTGTTCACAAAAACACAGAGCGAGAGAGAGAGAGAGATATGTGTTGATTAAGCATTGATGATAATAATGAAAATGTCTTAGTTGTCACTTTCAGGTGAAAAGCAGACCTGAATCAATTTTCCACATGCAGCGGTCGGAAGAAAAGTTATAGTTTAACAATTGGAAACGTTCAAGCCAAGTTTCTGGCTGACTTATTTACAGCACGATCTGTCTCAAAACTCTCACTCTTCCCTGAAAAAACCTGATCAGCAGCGGCAGTATCGGAGCAGAGGCTGCAGAAGCAAAAGCAGCAGAAGAAGAAAGCAAACCCATCTTCCTGTCTGATTGAATGAATTCCACGGAAGGGCGAGCAAGATGGCGGCGTGAAGAGGAGTTTTTGTTCGAGCGCTTAGCACGAGACACTTATTTGACGTCTTTCTGGCTTTCGGGACTTTTTTGGAGATCAGCGCGCTAAGCTTGCTGGATTTGAGGCCAGGTTCTGCGGCGGCAGCATGTCGAAATGCTCAGAAAGGACTGAGTGACTCGGGCAAGCCACATGCGGCTAGCATGCTGGCTAGCGACCATAGCTACATGAAAGAAATGGACCCTTCATGATGCGCTCAACGTGCCGGCGCTGTGGTGGGAAAGGCTCCATCATAAACACGCCCTGCGCCCTGTGCAGAGGTTCAGGCCAAGAAGAAGAAGACGACGACTTCCAATCCCAAGAAGGTCGGCCCCAGTGTGGGCGAGCTGATTGTGAAAGCCGTGGCCGCCCTCAAGAAGGCTCTGGCTGCCGGAGGCTACGATGTGGACAAGAACAAGGCCCGTGTCAAGACCGCCATCAAGAGTCTGGTGGCGAAGGGCACTCTGGTGCAGACCAAGGGCACCGGGGCCTCCGGATCCTTCAAGATGAACAGGGTTACTGAGACCAAAGCTAAGACGCCCGCCGCGGCCAAAGCCAAGAAACCGGCAGCAGCTGCTAAGAAGTCGCCCAAGAAGGCAGCAGCAGCACTTCAGCTACTAGACAGGACAAAGCTGAAGGAGAACTGCCGGGACTGTTGAAGTGGGAGAGGACAAAAGAGTGAGAGGACAACAGAGTGAGAAGACTAGGTGAGAACACATAGGAATTATTTAATGTGGGAAATCAAAATTTGGGTTAGCAAACCTGGGGAAAAGAAAACTGACTGCTTAAGTTGGAAAATTGAGACGGAGTCTGAAACATTGCGAAAATAGAAACATATACAAAATCACACACACACAAGCAGAACATGCATTAACCCTACTAACAATTCCAAACACAAAATGACTCATGAAGACTCATAGCACATTAGTTAAGAAATGATTAAATAATAGCAGAGAAGTGTGTAGGAAAGGCAGCTTTAAGAACATGCTCTGCTGGAGATGCAGCTCCACAGACATGCATTAGACCTGCCTAATAACACAAACACATGTAATGAAAATTAGCTTGTTATCTTTCATCAGTGTTAAATTAGTGTCAATTTAGCAGACACTTGTTATTAAATACTGAATGTATCCAATGCAAAAAATTGACTCTCTGGGTTGCAGGACAACAGTTTAACCTTTGATCCTGGGTTGACCACCAACCAGTGATCAGACAATAAATTTAGTTGTTAATATAGTAAATTGGGAGAAGCTTCCTGCTTGATTAATGCAGCACAAGTGATTTACTGTATGAGGGAAATTGTCTTTTGTGATACTATTTTGAACATGCTTTTCTGTCGTCCTGTCAACTTAGTGGGTTAATAGCTGATATGCAAATTAGTTGATCGGTTTTAGATTAATGAAAGGTGACTGAATTCTAGTATGAGTGAATGAGATGTGTTGGGGTTGTTGTGTGTTGAGTGGAGACTCTAAAACACTGAGTTTCCTGCTTTGATGTGCGAGTGAATCCTGTATTTAGATACACAACTCTGAATACGTCAGAACAGACTGTTTTGTGAAGTGCATGACAGCATGTCACATGTTTTATGATGAAGGGAAAAGGAAAATTGAATAAAATAGATCTGTGACCTAAATGAGTGAAGAGCACAGACCTGGGGATTAAACTCATAGCTAATAAGGCATTAAGGTTATGTTGTTTTGTGTAGCTGATGGTTGATTTGGAGTGAATCTAGCTGATGATTTTTCTTTTGTTGTGAAGTTGAGCCTGCCGATTAGTATGATGGTATGATGAACCATGCTAATGGTATGATTTACCCTCCTGAGATGAGGAGCTTGTGTCATGACTTAACAAGGCCTTTTTATTTTGATACTTTCACAGTGCACTGAAAGTTTTGTTCGATAATCTCTGTTCTTTAAGCAGATCTGCACGTCGGGAATTAAAAGCGCTACACGTCGTCGAGAAAATTGTGCCAAGTGAGTTCTCCACATTTAAATGGACTCTGGAGAAAGCCACTTATTTGGGACAATTATTAAATGACAGTCCCAGTCCAAAAGGATTCAGCGATGTAATCCAAACTAAAGTTCTTCTTTTTCTTTTTGAAATGACGTCATTTTGCTGAGAGTGGAAACTAAATGCGACGATAGGTTCCACTATCAGCAAAGAAAGAAAGAATGAATGCATGAATGAGTGAGTGAAAGGAAAACAAACTGACTGACTGGTAAAAGCTGACAAAAGCTGACAAGACTTTACTGATGTAACACGACTGTGTGAAGTTGACCCCCGCCTGGCAGGGGTGCAGATGAGTCTGTGTGTGCTTCCCTTTACAGAAGCAGAAAGATGACAGCAACACTCGAGGTTGCGTGATGATTTAACATTTTAAATGCCATTTTCTGTGTCTGTGAATTTACTATGTGTGTGTCATTCACTAGCTTGTGTGCTCACAGAGATAACTGTGACAAAGTATGCATACGCCTGCGCAAGCGCTAACATTTGCATTTTCGTTTTTACAGCATTACGGTTCTTCATGTGTTTGATCATGTGATTTATAGGAATACTGGCTAATGTTTCTCTACTACAAGATTTCTGGGTTTATGTGTGAAGAAAACTGTAGTTACAGGCTATATGTTGATGGAGAAATTAATATAGTTTGAGACATACTGTGATGAGACCAGTGTTACTTTTTCCACAGCGAGTGTTAACTTTATGGTGTTTTATGGCACCTCTGGAATGTGGATGGCCGACGCCTGCCCACCAGGATGGTCAATGTGTATTGCTAATGTTTGTTTTTCTGAGACTGCATTTAGAAGATTCAGCTGAAGCGGACAAGTGACATGAGTAAAACAAATAAGAGATTACGGTAATTATGGAATAGTTTATTATGGGCTCATTTGCTGGCCACTTTTGAACCCATAATAATAATATATGAGTGGAGTGACTTTGCTTAAGAGAAGTCACTGATTACATTAATGTTAACAGAGTACATGGGATAATCCATGTCTGAGGTGAATTAGGGTAATAGTTGTAGTTACTGATTTGAGAAAACCTGCACATGACACTTGTCTTGCTGATGTTGAATGCTTATTACTCTTATGATACAATTGTTTACAGGTATGAAGTTTGATTTCACTTCCAGATTTTGCTTTCCAGGCCGTGATGGTGTGTATGCAGGCTCCTGGGAGAGCCAGGTGTTAAGCAAACTTAATATGCAACACACGCTAACATCTTTTATTGCAGGGTTACGGAGCTACTCCGGAGGAGGTGCCCTGATGTTGCCTGGGACATGATCTAGCTAATCTTTTTCTTTAAGACAGGGATCCAGGTTTGGTGAGTTGACGCATGGGAATGTCCATGCGTCAAGAGGTGGAGTGCAAGGATTAACATTAAACAATGTTTACTATTATTGTTGCAGTGATTTGTGTGATTAGCCGTTTATTTACAAGTATTAAACCTATGCAAGTGGTGCATCCATGTTCAGATGAGGCTTTGATGGCCTATAAGTGAAGTTCACTGAACTAAAGAATGTGGTTTGATGATTGTTGACATGCTCTCCAAATAGAAGTTTTTCTTCTTAGCAAGGAAATACAGGTGCAGCAGTAATCTCCTGAGAAATCTTCAGAGGCCCAGTGAGAAGCGTGAACCATTCCAGGCATAGCTGACAGCCAGGCAGTGGTTGAGGTCAAAGGTCAAGCTGGTTGGGGCCCATCATGAGATCAGACCTTGGAGCCACAGCAAGGACCATGAAACTGCCTGCAAAATAGAGGAGAGGATCGTCCACAAGATGGGAGCTGAGGCCAGGAGAGAGGCTTCAGGAGGATCAGAGATCATCTTCAGCACAGCAGACATCACACAGAGGGCTGTGCTACTGAGCTTCCAGGAGATTTTAAATAAAATGAAAGATGCAATATTGACGCTGAGGAAGACAACTAAGGTGTACGACGTGCTCTGCCTTAAACCTTCAGCAGCGTTGGAACATGAAAACTCGTGGGATGAGGGGAGCGTGCCAAGCTCCATCGACAGCGCAGAAGGAGTTCGAGGATGACATCATGATTCTGTGAAAGCACAGGAACCAGAAGCTATGGTGGTGATGACAGCAGTTTCCTATGAACATCACCTAATGCTGTGCCACTATACTGTGCATACGATGACACTCTGAAGGCTGCTGGGATCATAACAGCAGTAAGATGACGGAACCCAGCACCCTTTCCACAGAGGTGTTTCTCTGCAGAGCGTGGACAATTAAGGAGTCATAAATATCCCCCTCACAGGACGAAGGCTTGAATGGGGTAATGAGAGGCCATAAAACTAGAGTGCTGAGAGGTCTGCAGCTTTGGAAATAGCTGAGACCCATGTTGACAAACAACAAAACCAACTGGTATGTTTGAATGTTTATTCTACATACACTTGGACTCTGGTCCTATGGACAACGAAACAACTAGAAGAGACATTCATGTCGCCCTGCAGAACTCAAACCACTCTGCAGAGAGACATGTGATTTGCACACCCGGAGGAAGCATCACCAAGCTGAGATGTTTTTGAAAATGTTACTTTCTTAGTTTCACTATTAAATTAACAATTTCTTTGGTTGCTCGTAAGATGCAGTTTGCCATGAGATGAGCTCAATGAATGGGGTAACTGCTAATACATTTATTAAACTGTGTAACTTTTACAGTAATTTAGGGTGATTTGACATATGCTGAGTAAAAAAATGTTTGCATTGAAACTGTCAGACATGAGGTATGCATAACTGGGAACTTTCTAGCATAAAGGTCAAAAACGGGGGAATGTTAGAGTTTGTATTGTTGATTGTTATTTATGCTTAGAAATATTTAACCATAGATGCTTAGAGGTGTATAATCAATTGTGTAGTGATAAGTTGTGTGATCTTTAACAGGCTACAGAGGCTTGGTGTGCATTCCACACTAGAATGCACACCTACATCCTGGGAGCACGGGAAGAGGTCGCATCTTGTTTTAATTGTTTTATGGTAGGATTAACGTAGCTACGTCTGTTCTAGTCTAAGTGCTTTTCTGTTTAGATGAACTGCTGGACTTCCTCACCGGGGGGGGGGGTCTAGTCTACCCTCTTCCTGACCAAGGATGTTTGACCCTTTGATCAGCAACACACACACACACACACACACACACACACACACACACACAGGCAAGGTACTCTTTGTTTGTATGTAGACGTCGTATGTTAATGAACCTATGCATATTCATGTAACCTCAATAAAAGGACAGTGTTACGGGAGGACGGACGAGAGTTACTGGGGTCAAGCGAAGGAACGGCGCTCTGTCCGGTTCTCTCCCGTGCACGAGTAACATGAAGAAGTTTGCCTACTTGTGTCTTGCTTGCAGTGTAATTATATTGTCTTCAACGTTCCAGCGGATGGGTTCAAGCTACAAACCTATCAGATAGTGTCCAGTTTTTTTAAAGCCTTGCCTTAAGGTAAGGCTTTCATTGGACAGATAAAGCTGCTGTTTGCTATAGAAGTGATTTGAGCAAGCTTCATGCATTTATTTATTTATTTTAACTTTGGTGTATCTTGGACATGGTTTGGTTAGAAGTCATGATGGAACTCCTCAGCTGCCTGCAGTTCATTATTGCAACGTCAATAAATCTTCTAAGATGGTTCACCCACATGTATGCTTTAGAGCTTCTTTTATTGGTTTTCCCTTTTTGACACAAGAAGAATAAGTCTGCACTGTATGCAGAGATTAACATTTCTTTAAGCCTAAATTAGATGCAAGATCTTTCTTCTAAAATTATAGATGGATAGATATTTTTTTCTCTTCTTTTAGATATAGAGATTAGAATTAGATATCAGATATAGAGATAACTAATCTCTATCGTTAGATTATAATATTATTTTATGCCATGTTATACCCCTAATTAAAGATTGTGAATTATTATGTAGTTTTAGTTTGCATTATTCTCCTGAATCAGAAGAAGCTGATAACTATTGCATTAGTTAAACTGATTTGCATTACATTAAACTGCTGACTTGTTGTGAATGAATGATATTGTTTTATGATGCATTATACTGCTGAGTTATAAGAAATCTAATTTGTCTGAGTAGAAGAGAACAGAGTGTGCTGGAGTTTTCTGCCCTATTTCAGCAGGAGCAGATAAACAGGGAGCCAAGGTCGTAGCTTAGGCGCTGTGTGAGAGAAAGCATGTGAATGTTTAGGCTTTGTATGATAAGGTGGAGGCACCAGAGGCTATAAAAGTTTGAGCAATGCTCCACCATTTTGAGATTTTGAGGCTGTCTGCATCAGTGTCCATCTCCCACGCGTGTGTTCATTAAAATCATCGTTTGACTCAACCCGGCCGGACCAGTGTTGTTATTGTGGTTTTTTCTCTTGTCTCCATCCCCAATATTTTGAACCTTAACAGCTTGGGGGCTCGTCCTGTGGTATTGGGGTGGAATTTAAAGGTTTGGACGGTCCGAGGTTGTCGAACGGACAGGCACAAGCCAGTGGTCTGATGTGAGTGGACATAAGCCGGCTTATCTAAAGGTAAGGCACTACCTGTTGAATTATTTCCAAAGTGTGCCAAATTGGATATGACTAAATTAAAGTCCACTCACTGAAATTACTGGTAGAGTGTCTGTTTTGATTTTGATGAGAATCACCGTGTGTTATGCAGTTAAAGTTGCTTAAGAGTATTTAATGAAGTTGAAGTAAATATGAACGTAATAATGTTGGGTTTGAGTCCCTGGATATTGAGCTGAAGGCTCAGGTAGTTTGGTAGGGAAATTAGGACAGAAACTGTTCCCAGAAGTAACAGAGACTGGTTAATAGTTTTACAAATTAGGTCAGAAACTGTTCCCAGAAGTAACAGAGACTGTTTAATTGGTCGTAAAAAAGTTATCTTTCTTCGGTGAGACCCGTTATGGTAAAATTTCTCAAAATCGGTTAGGTGAAAATTATTATAGGACGGCAGCCCAGAAGTCTGCTAAGAAGCACATAGCCCGGGGGTTACGCCCCCTCCTGGCCGTGGACGCGCGGTCTTGACCTGTCGGCGAACAGGGTTAGTTCAGTTTGGCTTATCTGTGGGGTACAGGGCATCCTGAAATAAGCTAGGAGTTACCGAGTCTCCTCATCGTTTAAAACGGTGTCATGTGCTTGTTTGGACAAAGTTAAATTGAGTTAGGGATTTAGAAGTTAGGTCAGAAACTGTTCCCAGAAGTAACAGATACTGTTTGATTGATTACAAAAAAGTGAGACTTTCTTCGGTGAGACCCGTTATTTTAAATTTGTCGAAATTGTATAGGCGCTCTTTAGAAGTTAGGTCAGAAACTGTTCCCAGAAGTAACAGATACTGTTTGATTGATTACAAAAAAGTGAGACTTTCTTCGGTGAGACCCGTTATTTTAAATTTGTCGAAATTTGTTAGGTGCTGAATCTGTCAGGCCTGTCAGTGATTGTAAATATAAGACGTCTTTGTAATATAAAATAATAGAGTTTTGCCTGAGCTTTGTGTGAGACTCTGTGTGACGTGCAGCTGCAGCGCTGCGAGCTATTTTTTAGACGGTGTGTGAACATGCAAATGAGCGGTGACACGCACAGAGGACTTTTGTTGCTGTTTAGCGTGTTTTTGAGTTTTATAATTTTGATTTGCAAACAATGATACATGCCTGTAATTAAAACGCTGATTTTGCTGATTATGATACTACAAATAAGGTTTTGAATGACTAGGGTGTGAATGATGTTGGGTTTTAAAGCTGAAACTCAGAGAGGAGTGTGTTGGGAGACTGGCATGTAGTCTGCAGTGCAAAGGTGGGCGTCTTGCCTGCTAGTCTATTTAACAGTGATGAAAATGATATTAAATAAATCTCTCAGTGTGTTGATACAGGTGGCTATGGGGCTGGACCAACTGCTCCACAAGCACGGCGGCCGAAGCAAAATTACAGTAATGGAAACCAAACTCAGCAAGAATCAGCAGCTGTGGAAAAGACAGCAGCTAGCAGAGAATTAAAGGAGAAATTAAGAGAAGTTTTAACACATAAAATTGCGGCCAACAGACTTGTGGAGGTTGGGAAGGCGCCTGGAGCATCACAACAAAAAGGTGAAATAAAAACACACACAAGCAGAGAAATGTGAGAGAGAGGCACGTGCTAGAGAAATGCCTCGTTTGAGAAAAAACGTTAAATTAGCCCATGTACAAACGCACATACACGCAATGAAGAAACAGCTTACACCCATAAACACGTGAAGATTTTCCAGCAAGTTTAAAGCAGTGAAACTTAATATACATCCGCCGTTAAATAATGAAGTTTATCCACTACTAACAAATAAACCCTCTGGGTTGCAGGACAACAACTTAACTTCAAAAAAAAAAAAAAAAAAAAAAATCACAACCAGTGATAACACGACAAATTTAGTGGTTAATAAAAGTCAAATTGTGACATGTTTTCTTCTGATTGATTAATACAAGTGATTACTGAATGAAAGGAAATTCCATTTTTGTGCTTTAAACATGATCTTAAGAATTTTAACATGTACCTGTGTTGTCCTGTCAGCTTGGTGGGTTATGAGAGGATTATATGGTGAGAAAAAACAAAAAAAGGGGGAGAGAAGGCTGACACAGGGCCTGGTCCCGTTGTTTTTCCCCTCTCTGAGTAACACAGCCAATACAACATGATTTTCCTGTTCGTTTGTTTTTGTTTTTGTTTTGTTTTGTTTTTTCTCTTTATGCTTGATTACAGGCTGCTTTGTCGGCCCGGAAAAGCCGAGGCTGACCCTGGACTCCTGCTCTCCCCTCTACCATCGTTGCTCTCTCCTTTACCATCTTCGATGTGACTCTGACCAAATGCTAAAGCAGCTGGACCCACAACAACTTGAAACTGTCAACAGTGCTGCAGGAAAACGATCTCAGGCAGCAGAGACGGAGAGAGTTAAATCCAAGGCCCGTTTCACTACACGGGGAGATTTCCGTCAGCGTCTTTTCTTTCTGAGAAGACTGAGAAAGGCCCGGCTCCCACCACCGATTCTGACCACCTTATATAAAGGAATTATTGAGAGCATCCTGAGCAGCTATATCACTGTCTGGTTCGGGAACAGCACCATGCCGGACAGACAAGCTCTACAGAGGGTTGTGCAATCAGCTGAGCGCACCATCCGCTCCGAGCACCCTGACCTGCACTCAATCTACAGCAGGCGGTGCTGGACCAAGACCAGGAAGATCGTGAAAGACCTCAGCCATCCCAACAACAGACTGTTCTCTCTGTTGCTGTGTACGTGACAAATAAACATCTGGATTTGGAAAACGAGGCACTCGCAAAGCCACCAGCATTGTGCCTGATCGGACACACCCCTCTCACACACTCTTCACACTCTTGCCATATGGAAAAAGACAGCTTCAGCTGACAGAGCTGTGACGAGACGCCCATTAAGCCCAGATGAAAAGTGAGGCCGAGCAAAACCATGCTGACCTTAACCACTCTGCATTAAAACTGTGCAGGACAGTGACGGACCAACAATGACCATCGGGCAGCAAAAAGGGCGTGCCAGAGACAGGAGGAGTAACTGAGGTCAGGAGGCACCTCAGAATGGACAAAACACCAGGAGAAAATAAGCTGAAGGCACAGGTGTCGGGGCTCGGCCAGGAGCTGACCTCTGAGAAGAGCCGAACAGCAGAGCCGCAAAAGGCCGTGGAGCAAAGCAAGGAAAACATCAATGGACTTTAATCTGATTTCTACGGAAAAGACTCTGAGGTTTCTGCCCTCAATAAGACCTCGAGGCATCAGAGCAGAAACTGAGCATGGCCCAGGAGGAGCTAGCTGAAAATCGAACCCATCAGGCTTGGAGTCCAAGACACCGGACTTGAAATCAGGCCGGAGCATCCTGGAGCTAGATGAGCAGTGTGATTTGTCCGGTCTGCTATGGAGCAAACGTTAGGGGGATGGCTTCCTGTCGCCTCTGCCGTCCTCCGATCGCTCAGCGTCCTGGGCTGCCCAGCTCCGGACTGAACGCTCGGGCCGAGACACCCAAACAACCATGGACTCCATTCCCCTGGAATGGGACCACGACTACGACCTGAGCCGTGGGCTTGAAAGTGCAAGCAGGGATCCCAGAGAGCCTTGAGGCCTGTGTTAAACTAACAGAACAAAGATTGAGGTCTTCCACTGGGGAGGTGGAAGCTGCAGACTCTCCTATACACCTTCTGGATGTCAGCCGTTCCACCTGCAAACAAACGGACAGCAGTCGCACTTCTGCAAGCAACAAACGGACATCCAGACAATTGAGCTGCGTATCAAAACCCTGAAGGAAGACCGAAGCAAAAGGGTCAAGTTAAGGAGGAGCGAAATAAGGAGAAGATGCTGGACACTGGAGAAAAGGACTGCCTCAATTGGGGCCAGAACCAGTATGGACAGAACTCTGAGCAGCAGCACCAATGGATGCAAACAGACTGAAAAGGAGGAGGGCAGGACCCAGGGCACGCTTCAGGCCGTGGTTTACCCAGAACACTACAACAGGAAAGTGATGAACACAAACACCCACACAAACACACACATCTACATGCACCGACTCAGAGTGAAAAGAAACATACATATGAACATATGCACTCGTTGATTGAGGGAGAAATGACACACACACACACACACACAAATTAAAATGTTGATTCAATGAACTGAGAAGTGATCCACACACACACACGCTGATGCAATGAAGAATGCTTTACTAACAAATGCTGCACACAAACATCCAAATACGGAGTTGGTTACAACAGCAAGAACTGATTGATTATTTATTGCTTAAATGTATTTCATGCCACGCAGAGGGCATTTGTGTAGATTTAGAGGACATGGTCTGAAGCACTTTGATAATGAAAACAATGTCTGTGCGTGATGTCTGTTTATGGCTCAAAGCCTCCACTGAATTGTTTACTGTGCTTCACACAGTCTAACAAGGAGCAGTGGTACAGAGCGAAAATGATGAATGAATGGTGTGAGTTTTATTTCGAAGAGATTATGAAAAGGTTGTGTTGATTCAACTTAGTTGTTTACGTTTTTGCCAAAGTAAAGAGTTGGTGTGTAACTAGTGTCCACTATTGAGTCAAGTAAATCCAACATGTTTTGTTGGTGCAAAAAGGAGTTTTGGTTGATCTTTGGGTTTTGTTTGATACTAGGTTGATTCTATCAGTGAGGTTTGGATTGTTTTCTTTCTCTGAGAGAGAAAAGGATGGTTTTATGCTTGGGCATGTTTGTAATGGGCCCCAGTATCTGTTATTATATGAGTGTTTAATTGGTTACGTCTGTGTTTGCTTTCGTTACAGTGCACTGAGATAAGAACATCTGAGAGGTGTGATCCACCGGTGGTGATATTTTGGTATTTTGTGAGCTCCTGATTTAACAAATCGGCTCCTTAATCCAGGCCTGAGAGAGTGAATTTTAAAGTGTTATAAAATATTCTTACTGAAAACAGTCGTGAAGTATTTTTCTCCATGATTATAATGAGCTTGGGAGAAAATTCACTTATATGGGACACTGATCCTGAAGCCTAAAAGGATTGCAGCGAGTCAATCCAGTCCAAAGAAGGAAAAACAAACAAGGAGCTGTTTCCTTTAAAATGATGACGTCATCTTGCTGGTGATGGAGCCTCGAATAGGTTGCGCGTGAGACTCCATTATCAGCAATATCTGGTATGAATGTGTGTGAATGTATGCATGTGACTGGACTGTGACGGACTGACGACTAAAAGTTTTAACTGACTTGGTACTGAGACAAAAACGGTGCCGACTTTAGGATTATTAAATGTCCACAGACAATTCACCCAGCCTGTAAAAGAAGGGTGGATGTTTTGTTTTGCTTTGTTTTGTCTGCAAGAACAGAAGAATGACAGAGACTAAAGAGCTGTAGCTTCACAGCAGTGTGAACTGCAGACTGAACCCTTTGGTTGCTAATTTTGAGCTACTGATGTTTGCATTAAGGAAATTGTGTTTTAGTAGCTGTGTTTTAATTAAGGTATCACATTATATTGTTGGGAATATTAAATGCTAAAGTGAAGAAAAGGTTTGATCCCACTCATGACTGAGCATGTTATTATTAACCATAGTGGGTCAATGTAGAGAGTGAATTAATTTTAGAGAAATAAAGAAAAAACAAACAAAAAACCCTCCACCGAGGTCTATAAATAAGAGGGGAATGATAGACAGCCACACTCAAAATGGAGATATGTAATGATAAACACTGGTCCCCGTCTTTTGGGCGCTTTCTTGAAGTAGTCAACATTTTAAAAGTAAGATAAAATAACAGGGGCATGTGCTGAGGGGTGGTGCTGCACAAGAACAAGAGTAAAATAAAGAAAATATTGTTTTTAGTTTTGAGAAGTGCAAATTAAAATGTACCATTACACTCAGAGGATCAATATGAAGCTTGATATTTGTTAATTTTGAATGAAGTACATGACTGGTGACTGTTCTGTCCTGAGCTTTTGTTTTTACAGCACCCGCTTGATCACACCAACAGTTTCTCGCCACCGAAGAGGGGTACTTGCAAAAAAATAAAGAACGGGGAGGAATATCATCAAAACTGGAAAAAGGTAATCCCCAAAGGGGGTGATAACGCCATAACTTTCACTATGGTCAAATTCTCAAAATTTGACCCTCAAAAATTCTTCAAACATTTAGACACAAAGTGGAGATTTAGATAAATATAATGTCGTAAACCACATAAGCATGAAGTATTTGATTCAATAAGATGGTGAAAAAACAAGCAGCAAAAGGTTGATCATGTTAATGGTGTTTATTCAAGGGTGCAGAGGAGATTATTATTAAAGACAACAAATGAAATAACGAAAAGTAGAAGTGGAAAAAATTTGCGTTAACGGTAATAAAATCAAAACAAAAAGGAATACTAACTAAAACTGTACTGAATGTTCACAAAACTAACTAAAATTAACTGGATTTATAGCAAAATGTGTTTGGTTGCATTGATGTGTGCGTGCCCTGCTGTAGTGAAATTAAGGTAGTACGTTAGTCGAGTCGTCTGTGTTGCTGCTCCGTCCACGCGCGTTATATTGTTATTAAAATAACAATCTCATAAGATGAAGATCAGGGACCAACCCAGAAGTCACTGACACTTCACTAGCTGTAAACGATTGGTTTAGGAATAAGTGATGGCACTGAACTTTCTATTTCACAAAAGTCAATTTATTTAGGATATCTGAGGAAGTACTGATTTTATTTGGAGACACAAAGGAACATTTGGCACTTCCCTCATCTCACATCTGTTTCATTGTTGTACCCAATCATTCTACAACTGAAATGCCTTGGACTGCTAACCATTTCAGGCAAGTGGAGTGAACCATATTTTGCTAGACTCTCATCAGATTGGGGCTTCCTTTTATTGATCTTTGGAGAGAAGTCTTCATTACTGGTATTATTCAGGGCTTGTTCACATGTTTGTCCCAGGTTTCTCAGCTAAGAGGAGCTTAAACCCCAGATACTGTGAGTTCTTTTCACACATTGAGATCACTGATAACTCTCAGCAACGACGTGATCTCGTAGAAACAATTAGGTGTTATGGATTCAACTATAATTGCGACTCTTATTTTTTACTTTACTGGAAAAGATTTCTGCATTTTACCCATATTTTATTTTTAACTCAAAATCAAAATTCCAGATTCTACTACATGTTGGTTTTGCACCAGATAGGATGACAGATTTCAGGTGGCCCTGTGTCTTTCTCTATTACATCTGCCACTGCATCTCGATAATCTTTGTGTGGCTTCTAGTGGGTCCTGACCCTCTCATATTTTGAAAAATCTATGTTTGAATCTCCCTTAATAATTGTGTTAAGAATTCTCTCCGCCTTGGTCAAAAGTTGGGTATTAGGAAAAAGTGAAATAAATATAAATATAAAGTCCCAATGTGTAGAGCACACATTAATAAATTAGTCATGTTCCCTGTGAAAGTAAATGAGCCTAATTCTTAAAGACCCCTGAAATTATTTACTAGATGTTTATTTTTTGAATAAAATAAGAATCTGAGTTTAACAAAACATTTTAAATGTAAATATCAAGCTTACCTTTCTCTCTTCCATAAAATGTGCTTGTGGGCACGCCAGCCATTTTGAAAAGGTGGGAAAAACAATTGGCAAGGCCACACCCCCACACATGTGACATAATTTTAAAGGTACTGTTGTCCTCTCTAAGAAACATCAGGACTTAGAGGAGTGGCAAGTAGAGTATGAGAGCTACAAGCAAAAAACTAAATGTGTACTACAGTGCGCAAAAATGAATTACTGGGCCATCAGGGGGTCTTGAGGGACATTTATAAAAAAAAAAAAAATCCCACAAACCTTAAAAGTGCACTTGAAAAGCTCACACAAGAAGGTTAACCTAGCTTACCTAGAAGACCTCATCAGGGGGAGCACACTCCCCCTCTTTGAAGAGCTCACCCACTTAACTCGCATCCCAAGAAAATAGCTAACCCCAGATAAGGCAGCGTGATGTATCCCGAGATAACAGGACTGGGACATCTAAATAAAGGTGTGAAACAATCGCATGGAAAAGGTTATCAATTGACTTCAACCAAAATTAGGAACACTCGGTGCGGCAAGAATTAATAGCTATTAGTCTCAACACCCAAGGATAAGCAGAAGAGCATGATTGATATGATGGAACTGAGAGTTTGTTACACTTAACTTTTGCAAAACACAAATAAAACTAAATTGAAACTAAGGATTTTCAGAAAATAAAAACTAGACTAAACTAGCAAAGAATTGGTAAAAACTAATTACAACTGGCAAAAAATTGAAAATCTGGAGTCGAAACTAAATAAAAAATAAAACCTAATGAAAATGGCAAAACGTTTAAAACCCTGGTGCAGAGATTGGCAAATCTGACCAGGAACGTTATAAAATGGATTGTCAGAACAGTCAGCGTTAAAGCCACATTTGACAGTCCATACTAGGATGGCATTGGACATCTTGGGGGTGGAAAGGGGTTGGTGTGACCAAGGTGTGGTTTGGCTTGTTGTATGTATATTTGAGATCATATGGCTCTGGATGGACCAGTTACCAGGGCATGGAAGGAGGACAGACTCATTAAAGGAGGAGAAGGCATTTCCTGGGATTGGAGATCCTCTGGGTGAGTGGTTGATTAAAAGCATGCATAAAATAGAAGTTATCTGTTGTTATTGATTGGTAATAGATTGATAATTGGCCACATTTACAGCTGTATTGACTTGTTGTGGACGTAGTCGACTTCAGGTTTAAACACTCTCATTAACAGGTTGAAAATAGTGACATTAAAGGAAGAGTATGCAGCGCCACCCTGTCAGACGCCAGTGATGGTGGAGCTCACTGATGAATCAGGTGAGCTGGATTCATGGCTGATTCAAAACTAAGATCCCCCTGCTGTGGTCAGTAAGGGGAGAAAAGGGGGAAATAAAATCAAGAATAAAAGAGGCATTTATAAACGTTTAGGTGTCAAGTGAAACGGGACAAAAGGGGGTGTTTTACTGTTATTTTAATGTCAGCATTATTATTGTATGAGAATCATGCAACAAGCATTGCATCGATGATCATTTATTGAAGCTTTTGACCTTATACTAACATCTGTGTTCCTGTGATTGTTATAACCTCTGATGAATCTTCTATTTACAGGTGTTAGGATAATGATATAATTTTTCATTGCAGGTGTAACCATGATCATTTTCATACATATTGCAACTTGTTGCTCATTGTAGAGTTGTGCTCAAGTTAATAAGGGTTAAAAGCTACAGTCAGCGCGAATGTCTGACTGATCTATTGAGGGGAAAGGCTTCGAGCATAGAAGGCCACACGCGCTTACATAACACTGATATCATGTTATTCTTTGTGATCTTTTCTTCAATTATGTCTTTAAGGTTAGTTTAAATAGTGGCAGTTAATTAAACGACATTTATTAAAATATTAAATACCTGAGTCAGAACGTTACACGCGGATCACCTTAAGAGTCTGGGAAACTTTGTAGCTGCCTAACTTTTTTTTTGAATGTTCTAGCTCCGTTGATTTGACACATTGGAATGTGTCAAAAAAGGGGGGGAAGGTTGAGCTTTAACATCAAACAAGGATTATTTGAACAATTTATAACTTCATTTGTGTCTTTAATAATTTAGGAATGGTAAAGCTTAAGCTAATAGCGGTCCGAGAAGACGGACCTTTTAGAGAATCAGTGAAAAAGCATAAACTATCACTTTCATGTTTAATCATTACTCATTGAAATGAACTGAATAGCGCTTAGAAGATTTGTTAATTTCTTTGTCTTTTGTTAAAAAGAGGGGTTTCAATAATTTTCAGACACACCTTGCAAATGTGCTTATAACGAGTTGGCACTCGGCCTTTTGAAGGTCAGAAGCTTCGTTCGGCGTGACTGTCCGGACTGATAAAGTGTAGGAAACGCCTTGAGTGCAGAGGGCTAAATGCAAACACGCTTACACACACACAAGAGATGTTTAGAATAAGTCCCTGGGACATTCTGAATGTTTTAGACCAATTTTGAATCACTAGAAGGTCAGTAGATAACAACATTAGATTATTAGGGTTAGGAAGAGAGGTGTTTTGGTTTTCTGTCTCTTACAGAGAAAGGAACAGACACCAGACGAGGCCACAGAGATACGAGGGTCCTTCGCAGCAGAGACAGATACAGTGACTGCCGAGACACCAACTGGGTCCAAGGGTCATGGCGTTTGGGCTCCAGCTAGTCACTTCAAAAGGATGAATCCCATAAATACAGCAATAACCATGAAGGGGTTGACGGAAATCCGGAAACACCAGACCAACGAGGTTCGAGAGGCTCTTGGGCAAAAGGGGGACGCCTTCCTGTTCTTTTCTGGAGGATACACGGGAGACACAGGACCCGAGGATACACAGATCGTTGTTTGAAATAGGGGCAGAATAATCCCCTGATCTGTGTCACGACTGAAGGGTTGTCTAACCCCTGAGGTTGAAGTAAGAAGAACAGAGGATCACGCAACTGGACGACACTGGTAGCTGCAGCAATAAAATAAAGGTTAAGAGCTCTTCGGACAGAGGTTCTAGTCTACGTCTGAATGGTATAAGGGAACACCAAATAAAGCTGTGGGAGAACAGGGGAGTGTCATCTGGACCTGCTATCCTTGTAGTAATAGTTTGTCTTGCACCTGACTTGCGCAAACACAGAGGTCATCTTACATATGGTTTGCCCGTCAGGGGGACAAAGGACCTCAGGAGTGAGAAGAGATGAACCCGGCCACACTGGGCTACAGGGGGAATTGTTAGATTATAATATTATTTTATGCCATGTTATACCCCTAATTAAAGATTGTGAATTATTATGTAGTTTTAGTTTGCATTATTCTCCTGAATCAGAAGAAGCTGATAACTATTGCATTAGTTAAACTGATTTGCATTACATTAAACTGCTGACTTGGTGTGAATGAATGATATTGTTTTATGATGCATTATACTGCTGAGTTATAAGAAATCTAATTTGTCTGAGTAGAAGAGAACAGAGTGTGCTGGAGTTTTCTGCCCTATTTCAGCAGGAGCAGATAAACAGGGAGCCAAGGTCGTAGCTTAGGCGCTGTGTGAGAGAAAGCATGTGAATGTTTAGGCTTTGTATGATAAGGTGGAGGCACCAGAGGCTATAAAAGTTTGAGCAATGCTCCACCATTTTGAGATTTTGAGGCTGTCTGCATCAGTGTCCATCTCCCACGCGTGTGTTCATTAAAATCATCGTTTGACTCAACCCGGCCGGACCAGTGTTGTTATTGTGGTTTTTTCTCTTGTCTCCATCCCCAATATTTTGAACCTTAACACTATCTATAGATGGATAGATATAGTTTGGGAATGAAAGACCTAACTTTCCTAGGTTGAGGCTCATATGACCCTCTGTTTTCCAAAAAGAGCACACCAGGTGTCCAAAGGAGCAGGTCAAATACTTATAAGCCTTCACAGCAGGGCTGGGATGTCAGTGCAATGACAGAGCGAGGCTCTTTTCAACAAAGTGGGGATGGAAGTTATGCTGAGAGAGGACTGTGACAGGTTTGCCATCAACATCTATGAATATTTGTCAAGGACAGATCTGAATACTTCATGTGAGAGTCCTGCTTTGGAAATGCAACGTTAAAGTTTAGAAACTGGAGAACTTAAAGTACTCAGTATCCGTCACTATATTACTTTTGACTCATTCAGTATAAGCAGCATTTTACTCTGAGCTCATTTTGTTAATGTTACTTATTAACATTATGGATAAATCTGCTGATTATTTTATTTTCTCAGTTAAATCAGTAAATTGTGTCAGGCGTGTATGTCACGGTTAGGTGGTCCTCACCGATTACCTTGCCACTTTTTGGGGGTGTTTGTGTGTACTGCGTCGTGTTCTCCTCTCCATCTTGTGCATGTGTTTTGCTGCGGAGACATGTACCTCCGGAAGCCGTGGCACGGCACGGCAGCTGACCGGAGGGGAGGGTCCGGAGCTGGAAGCGTCGCACCTGTACGTAATTACTTCGCCGGCTACAACTGATCTGAAGCAGCCCTATTTAACGGTGCAGTCGAGTCACAACCAACGCTGGAACGTTGAACTAAACCGGGTAGCGTAATCGTGGCTAGTATACTCAGCTTGTGAAAGAGAGAACGGTTGAGTTACAGTGCGTGTGTTTTTCTCATCTGCCCCCAGGATTCAGAGATCGGAGGAGGAGCCGGCACAAGGAGCGGTTTTGGATTATTACAGCACTGTCACTGCGGGGAGAAGTCATAGGAGCGGTTTTGGATTATTACTGCACTGCTCTTTCTGGATTACAGACTCGAACTATTGACTCACCTTTTCACTGTGAATAAATTCACTGTCACTCTGCAAGAAGTCTCGCACCTGAGTCCTTTACTTCCATTTCACCATGACAGTGTAAGCCTTTGGAAAATGGTGAAAAATGTCTATTACGATTATATAGATCTTCAGCTTTCATATTGCTCCTTAAATGAAATCATTTAAATTATGGAGTAGCAGGTGGAACTATAAATTTCAAACATTTAAAAATGACAGTGCTGTGAAAAAGTATTGTATTGAGCCAACCTCCTTTCTTTATATTTTGCCAAAAAGAAAAAACAGGGAACTAGGTGCGGCAATGTGTTAAAATATGCAAACAAATGAAAATAGAGTATATGTGGGAACAAAAACAGAGTTTAACATCAAGTTAATTAGCAATGTATAATGTTTTTTCTGATCACCTTTATTTTTCAACACTAGCTGAATTCTTAGGAAACTTTTCTTTAAGTAGTCTTCAGACAGTTCTCCAGGTTCCTTGAAGGACATTCAAAGCTCATGTTTGAAAGTTTGCTGCCTTTTGTTCTCTGTCAAGATGTCCCGACACTTTTCCCCTCATGTTTAGGTCTGGTCTCTGTAGGGAGGCCAGACCATGACTATTGCATTGTATGTTCCTATATCCAGGTGTGCTTTTACTGCATTGGCAGTGTGGTTAGTAACACTGAAGCAACCTTTTCAAATTTGGATTCAACACACCATACAGCTTGCCACTGATTTTCAGTCCAGTTCGTGTGTAGTTTGGCATACTTCAGCCTTTTCTCCCTCCACTGAGACCATTTGTAATGAGGTTTCAGTAAACAGTAGTTGGATCAGGTGAATGGCCAGTTGCATTTCTCAGGTCTGTTTTTCCCTCCTATTTCTTAAGGACATCACTGTCAGATAGTTTCCATCTGTTAGAGAATATTTTTTCCAGGCCTGCAAATTTTGTGTCCTCCATTTGTTTAATTTCCTCTCATTTTTTTAAGAACACACTGCACACTATGCTAAGATATGCCAAATGTTCAGTTAATAGCCCTTTGGGAATAACATTGTTAGTGCAAAAATACTATTCTAAATAGTATTCTTCTAGAAACATTGTCCTGAATGATTCAGAGTTGAATTCAAAGCTGTGCTCTAAGGTTGCGGGCTTACTTGTGGACAGTTTCCTAAAGTAGGCACAGCCCTCAGCTATTAGTCTTGTCTGCTATGGAAGCAGCCTACAGAGTCTGTGTTAAGGAGACAGACACCCTTTTCACTTTTAAAATAAGGTTTAAAACTTTCTTTTTTAAAATATAACTCATAGTTAGGGCTGGATTAGGTGACCCTGAGCCATCCCTTATTATAGTTATGCTGCTTTTGGATTCGTTTCTCCATTTCTGCCCCTCTTTTCACTCTTGATACATATTAGCCCCTTTTGCATTAGGACCTACTTGGGTCGGCTCGCCACGGTTTTCAGGGTCTAGATCATAGTAGCTGGTAACAGGTAATTTTTTTAGTACCTACTCCACCAGGGTTCCAAGCGATCTGAAAATCTAATGTCAGACTCCATGTCATCGATTAGCTGGTCACTGGTGTCACTCAATGATTCATTACAGCAGTGGTTCCCAAACTTTTTTTGCTGGGCCCCCCTTGTTTTACAAGAAAAATGTTCGCGCCCCCCCGCGTGCACGCACACATCCTCCAACCACACACACCCATATTTTGCTCCATTGCGGTTTATTTCACACCTCAAACATTTAGTAAACAATTAAGCAAATACAAGTAATCTGCAATAAATTACAGGTAGCAAGAAAATAAATTACTAATTCTTTTACGCTATGTCCACACCTACACGCGTATTTTTGAACACGCAGCTGTTTCGTACACACGTAAACGCCGTTTGGAATCACCAAAAACTGAGATTTTTTTAAAACTCCTTTTTGGCATTTACGTGTGGACAAGTAATACACAGTTCGTCAAGTAACGTCAAAGGTATGTGCCTTTTTTCACGTCACGCTATGCACCACGTTATTGTTTACATGAGATGAATTGCAGAATGGCAGATAGAGACGAAATACTGTTAATCTGACCATCTGCAGGTTTTACACGCTTACATACACACGCAGTTAATGTCCCTAAATTTACAAAGGCAGAGGCGTAACGGTGTGATTATTTTACGTGTAGTTGGTTTTTTTTCCCCCTGTGTAATAATATTCAACATTGCTATCAATACATTTTTCAAAAAATGCCTCTCTGTGCAAAATGGGTTTAAAAACATAAACAGCTGTGAGATACTGTTAGTCCGTGATTTAGACAGCGGGAACAAATCGTGGCAGGATCAGCCTGATATTATTTGTATAACTTTACTGTATAAAGTATAGTATAGTATGTATATCTCCAAAATGTCAGGAGTAGTTAGTCATTACAATAAGTGTTTGTGAACTAAAAATCAAGAATGTGGGATACTGTTTGTCCGTGATTTAAACAGCCCAGCGCTGCTCCCGACGAAGGGAAAACCAATTCTGCAGGGGAGACCTACCTTGGCACTTGTGCAGGTGAAGCCAAAGGGAAGATTTGCTTCACCATTTTTTCTAGTCTTTGGCTTATGCTGGGCAGACACTGTGCGATTTTTGGCCTCATTGACACCTCACGATGAGCTCCCGATCATCAATCTCTTGGTCGTGAGGATTTCAAACCTGTTTGAAATCCTCGCGACCGTCGTGAGGGTGTCACCGCAGTTTCTCACACTGCGCACGTGCAAACACAAATGTCAGCGAAGAAGACGGCGCAGCACGGCAGTGCAGCGTGTGATCTGGACACAAGCGATGGAGGCACAACTTGTAGAACTTTGGAAAGCTCATCTGAGCCTTTTCGATGTGGCCTCACAAAATTATCACGACCACAACAACCGTGAAAATAGTTGGATCTACACTGCTGCTCAGTCACAGCTGCCTGATCAATGTTTTTCATTAGCAATTTAGCAAAGTTAATGGTGGTGGTGTGTCTGTGTGAGTGAAAGACAGAAAGGGAGAGCGAGCGACAGAATTTCTGTTATAACCTTCATTTTTATGGACGCACAATGTGAGCACTCAGGTCGCATCAGAGCATCGGGCCGTATAGTGTGAGACCCTGCATCGTGACCTATGAACTTCTAACCCCTGCGAGTCAACCGTACAGTTTGAGCAGGAGCTGAATCGCGCGACTGAAAAAAAAATCGCAGTGTCTGCCCAGCATTAGAATGAAGTTGGCTTGGAAACATATTCAGCTATGCTTCATCTCCTGCTTTGCGTTTCTGTGGGCGCCTGTGCTAGCAGTGTCCAAGCGTTTTGTCCCCCCCCCCTTTTCATCCCGTGCCCCCCCTGCCATGGCTCTGCGCCCCCCCACACTTTGGGAAGGTCTGCATTACAGCATCTCATTCACGGAAATCCAAACCGCCATTTTTGAAACCCAGCAACAAGGGAAATGATTAAAAAATAAACCCAAAACAAACAAACAAAAAACAACAACAACGCATTGATCACTAAGTCTGACAAAAAAACCACAGACTAAGTAGGGATGGACCTAAATTACTGGATATCGGTAAGAAATAAAACAAACAAAAAAAACAAAACAAAAAAGTAACCTGATCCATAATTTATCACAAAAGCGCCAAAATTTGCAACATGGTATAATCCAGGTCATGACCTTAGCACGTCAGCGCAGTATGTGTCACGTGATGGAGCACTTATCGTGTTTGAGATCTGTCAGCGGTCATGTCAGCGGTGTGGAGTTAACTTCAGACTGAAAGAAGAAAAAAGCAAGATTGCTGAATGTAACTTATGCAATGCAAGCGTTTCGCAAGGTGGTAGCAGTGTTGGGAACTTTAACACCACAAACAGAAAAAAAACAAGGAGTACACAGAATTTATCCAGGCCTCCAATGCTAAGAAGAAAAGTGTACCGTATCAACAAATGCTTTTGGAAAACATTCAGAGGCATGAGAAACTCCCTCCAGAAAGCAATAAAGCAAAGCTGATAACGGGGAAAATTGTTGAATTTGTTGTGCTTGATGACCAACCCCTTTCTGACCAGGGCGCATTGTTCATGTTATGCACACTGAAAGAACTGTATGAATTACCTCTGTTATTTGCAGTTTGAGAGGTGCCCCAGGACTCCACAGGATTTTCTCCCTTTGAACTGTTATTCGGCAGGCCGCGTGGGGTGCTCGACCTCATGAAAGAAAACTGGGAGAAAGGTCTGAGCCCCGCAAAAAATTAGATTCAGTATGTTCCGACCTCAGAGCAAAACTCCATACTTTGGGAAGGTCGTCACGGGAGAATTTGCTCCAGCTTCAGCAGCTTCAGCAATGCCTGTATAACAGAGGAGCTAGACTTAGGCAATTTTCACTGGGAGACACAGTGCTTGTATTACTTCCTTCTTTTAGCTCCAAGTTACTTGCCAAGTGGCAAGGGCCATTCGTGGCACACGGGGAGTGAAGGACATCGACTATGGGGCTGCACGGTCAGACAGGGGAGGGCCCCTGCCGATTTATTACCTCAACCTCCTGAAAGCATGGAGGGAGGCTGAAACCATTTCTCTGGTGAGTCTGGTAAAGGAGAGAGATGAGTTGGGGCCGGAGGTGCCAAATTCCACCATACCTGCCTCCCTCCATTGTAACAGCCATCTCACACAGGCCCAGAGAGTGGATGTTGCCACGTTGCAACAGCACTGTTCTCTTCCCTGCCTGGCCGAGCACCATTTTGTAATGCAGCCTGGCGTGATGGTGCATTCATGGTCCTACAGGCTACCTGAACATAAAAGGAAAATTGTTCAGAGGGAATTGGCTGAAATGCTGAAAATGGGAGTAATAGAAGAGTCACACGGCGCCTGGCGTAGCCCCATAGTTCTTGTAGTAAAGAAAGTTGGGTCTATACGGTTCTGTGTAGACTATCGCAAGGTGAATAAAGTGTCACGGTTTGATGCCTACCCCATGCCCTGGGCCAACGAGCTCCTGGATAGGTTAGTAACCAAGGGCTACTGGCAGATTCCCTTGTCTGCAGAGTCTAAGGAAAAAATGGCTTTCTTCCCTCCGTACGGTTTGTACCAATTTGTCACACTTCCGTTCAGCTTGATGGAGCCCCTGCCACAAACATTCCTGTTTGTTAAATTATTAAATTGTCAAATTACCAATATGTCTTCTTTGGCGCCATTTATGAGATTTAGTTCTGAAGAAACAAAAGTCAGTAGTAGTTTTGAAGTTTTTAAATTGGTGCAACCCACATTCAAAACCCACAAATGCATCCCCCCCCAATGGGGAACTTATAGGGGAAATAAACAGGCATTCCAACAATATAATACTTACCAAGAAGAATTGCCACCACAATCTGTTTTCATTAATTAACCAAAACACAAAGGTCCTTATTTTTTGTACTTAATTAGAAAGGATTACTGTTGAAATGTAAGTTTAAGAAACATTTGAAAGTACAATTATCTTAAATCTACCGGTATACTTCTAACCACTTAGAATTTTGTTGGAGAAAACATTTCCATGAACACATGAATATTCAACTACTCCAATGTATTCATGCTTGAGGATGTAAACAGAAAACAAATTTTCCAAATAAGAACAACCTTGCCCTTTTCTGGATGCATTACTTTAGTTTTCCCCACATCACTGGAGGGTCTTTTTAAATAAATATTTATAAAATATAAAACCCTCTCAGTCTATCACACAATTATTGACCCCAGAATTTTTGGACGCTACCAGACATTTAAATGGATAAAGTTTAATCACTTTTTCTGCAGCTTCTCCACCAAACAAACTAATAATTTTGCCGTCATGGAACCCCACTGGTTCTGTTTACTGAAACGCATTCGCAGTGCAGTGTTATGCACACAAAACACATCCCACTGTGTGAATACTGTTGTGTCAGTAGATTCTTCCATGCCATAGATCTCTAAGGCTGATCAATGCAAAAACAAGCAACTAGATGCTTCTTGCACGGCCATTTGATGTCAATTTAATATCTGCATTTCAAATATCTCTTTATCACATCGCCAGGACAGCTGATGGCCAGCCCTAAGAAGGATGTAATTTCCTTCATCTCCAGTACAAGCTTAAATGTGCTGGCTTGTCAGAAAACAAGATACATTTTAAAAAGTGTCCACTGAATTAAAATCCCTTCTTTCATTTTTTAGATTTCAGATTAAGTATTAAGCAAAACTGATATGAAAAGAGTGCTGATGAGGGTGCAAGCAAGAATGATTTAGTTCCTAGTTTTAAGCTGCACAGATACTTGAGGAAAAGAAGCAAATCCAGCCATTCAGTTAAAGCAGGTGGAATACAATTCAGCTTACTAGAGACTATAGAGAGTATAAAGCTAGCTTACAGAAGGGAGCAATAAAATGCAAACAAAAATCTAAATTGCAGGGAAAAAGATTTGAAAAAACAAAACAGTCAGAAATGGCAAGTTTTTAGGAGTGATGCAAGTGGCTTGAATTTATACACAGTTGCTTGATGAAAAACAAGTGTGGCTTGATGAGGTAATGAGGGGCAGATGTGCAGGGAGGCGCAGGCTGGGTGATTAGCAAGAGAACTGAATAGGGGCCAATTGGGAAAAAATGAGGAATGGCTTGGTCTTGAAAGGCTGAAAGTAAAGAGTTAAGATTCAGTTTAACGTTATAGTCATTTCTGTACATAGTCCAAAGGAACAGAAAATTTTACAGATATTTTTTTAAAGGTGAGAAGCAACGAAGTACAAATACTTTGATAATTTCAAATGAAAGGTTTTAAATAGCTCAACAAATGTCAGCAAACAAACTGTTCGTGAACAGTCACATGTGTCTGTGAGTTAAATGTCCAGCTGCTTTATTTCTCAGGGATTGAAAAGAATTTGACTTAACTTCAGTCAGAGATTGAAAAACATGTAAGAAAAATATAATTGTGTGTGTGTGTATGTATGTATTAGGGGTGCAACGATACACAAAATTCACGGTTCGGTTCGATACTTTGGTGTCACGGTTCGATATTTTTTTCGATACAAAAAATGTTCATGCCTTTTTAATTTGTCATTTATTAAAATTATAAATCTATATTTTAACTCAAAAGTACAGTTTTTAAATTAAATTTTGCTGAAACAAAGTAATAAAAAATAAATCTGATGGAGAAATCACTCATCTTTGGAAAAGAGAGTTAATTA